>NW_026116997.1:0-10876 GCF_001640805.2 Lates calcarifer
TTCTGTGGTACAGGAACAATGTTCTTACATCTCATGTAATTGAGGACAGAATGCAAGTTCACCTATTTGGCAACAGTCCCACCTGCACTGTGGCTGTGTGTGGATTATGGAGAGCAGCTAAAGAAGCAGAGGCAGACTATGTGAATGATGCAACAAGATTTATTGACGGTGAGTTTTATGTGGATGATGGTCTAAAGTCCTTTCGCACAGAGGAAGGCATGGCATAACCATTGGAACTGTGCGCAGCTGTACTTGCCGTGGATCATTGAGCTGATTGTCGAAGAGATGGATGATTTTCATATATATAGGGAAGTTAGGGAAGTGCTCTGATACATCTACAATCGGTCAGATTTTATGTCTACGTGCACAAAAGGGTTCAACGTATCTGGCAATCAGTGGAACCAGTGGAAGTATGTGCATTCAGACACAAATCCAGCTGACATTGGATCAAGATCAGTGTCACCAGCCCTTCTAAGCAGCATGATATGGTTCATGGGCCCAGCTTTTCTGCAAGATGCAGTCTTGCACCCATTTAAATCACAAGACACCTATGACCAGGTAACAACCAATCTGACACATGTTCCAGAGCATATGCACTCTCCACACTTGAACACTTGTCCAAGTTCAATACTTACAGTGGCGGTAATCTGTATAGCCCACTCTTTCTCTGTTCAAGACAAGTGTCAGGGGTGGCAGTGTACGAGGACTACTCCAACTCTAAAAGATAGGCTGTGATGTTTTCTTGTATGTGCTTTAGAGCAGTGCATATTGAGGTGATCGAGGCGATGAGTCAGAGTCAGAGGTCTTGCCAAGCAGATAAGGTCAGACTGCAGTACAAATTTTGTCTGTGCTTCTTGAGAGCTTGGGATGGACTGCACAAGTTTGGACTTTGATAATGTCAACGAGTACTTAAGTACACAGGATGACACTGGGTGTTCAATCCACCTCCCATGTGCCGCCCATATGAGGTAGTCTTAAACATTGTGTTTGTCTGTAGTTGTGACTTAGATGAAGATCAGGTCACGTTTTATGACCAGTTAATGCAAAACCAGGTTATTCAACGGCTTTTGCTGACTTTTTTTTTTTTTTTTTTACCACTATAGTAGTTATTTCGGAAATTATAAAAAACTTCATAATTCACAACTGAATTTCCACAGAGCTGATCACATTTACCTACTGTCATCATGATTTCACAGGATGAACACTAAGCAGATTAACTCAATCCTTACCTCATAAGACCACACGCACTGTGTTCCTCCAAAACGTCGCACACAACGGCCCACTTCCACATCTTCATGGGTGGTATACATCTCTCTCAGGCAGGTACTGATGTGAGGGACCATTCTGCGTTAGCACCTCTCTACTGAAGATCATCCAGGGCCTCCCATGCAGAAGTTCTCTCCAGGCTCTAGGGCCAATCTGCCCAACTCCTCAGCCATGCCCAAGCCCGTCTGGCCAAGGTAAAGGGCTTACTGCTGTTCAGTGACCGCAGGAACAGCTCCAGCTTCTCACCTGGAAGAGGGTGAAGTGGGAGAAAATAGATGGCTTTTTCTATATACAGTCATCCTTGCTGGATACAGTTTGAAACAACAGGAAAATTAAAGCTTTTTTTTTTTTTGACTGACTACTTTGGTCAGTGTAAACATGAATACAAGTAGAACTAACAAAACTATCATGTTGTTTTTATGTTATTTGTTTTTATATATTTGTGTCATGCACATACAAATGTGCAGCCTACATGAATGTTTACAATATGACACCAAAAATATTATTGCAGTGGTGAAATATTAGTCACACAAACACAAACACAAACACAACACACACAAACAAAATAACTTTATCTTTTCTCCTAGGCTCAACAAATGCTTCCTACAGTACAGCTCAAGTTTCTTATAATTCCCCCAAAGAACTCATCAGAATAAATGAGGGAAATTTCACTGACAAGAGTAGCTCTTAAATCATCATACAAAGAGAGGTAAACATAAAACATACTTTCTCTGCAGCCTCACTTATATATACTCATATAAGAATCACCTCTTATATAAACATCGTCGTCTGCCCGCATGAACCACTCGTATTTATCCAGGTAGTGGTCGTGGATGTACTTCAGCATCATGAATGACTTCTTCTGTGGCGGGTAGGAGTCCACACCTGCCAGCGAAACCACTGGGACTGGGACGGGCGAGAGGACCGTACCGGACCCAGCGCTCGAGAAGAACTCCACTTTCCCGGGTATGGAGCTCGCCCAGGTCTTGTATGCAGCAACGGTGCGAGACCTCAAGTATTTTTTCGCCGTCATAACGCCGACATAGAGGAAATGCCTTGGTCTACTTACGGGTCTCCCGGTTTCTCCGCTACTGTTCCCGCGCTAAATATCCCGTCCTCCTCCCGACTGAAATGCGGGTTGTCCCGGTCTTTGACAACCGCAGTGTCCTCGTGGATGTCGGACTTCTACCAATGGAGGAGTCACTGTAGTACAAACACACCAGGGATTTTTCCGTGTACTCTCCAGAACCTGAGGTACGATGAGCCAAGAGGACGCGGTGAATCCGAGAAAGACGCCGAAAATCATTGTCGTCCACGGTCTCCGCGATTTCAGAGCCATTGCTTTTGCCCTGCTCAGAGCTGAGGTAAACACATGAATGCTGCCGTTGTGTGAGGAGGTGCTGACGTGTATGGGCATCCACCACCTCTGTAGCGGGTTAGTAGGGCCTATGGTGTTCTACCTGATGCGTAAACACACACCCTCCACCTCTGACAGCGGGATGCACAGCGCTAAAAATACACGTTTATCCTGGTCAGAGTGGTCAGCCCCATCCTCAAGGCTCGCCTGTCCCATCTGAAACTGGATCTCACGGCCCCCTCCCCAGTATACAGTAAAGTCCCAGTTCGACTTAAAGCCGGACTGCATCCTTCACATGTCCGGACCCTATTACTTTGATTTATTCCCAGTTTTACTGTCTGGTCGTAACACGGTGCTTCATGGGGATTTAGCTTTTCCAGCAATCTGACTAACACGTCAGTGATGTCACTAAACTTTACGTCACTTTCACCCGCTCCACACCGCCGTTCAATTTAACGTTGACGGTTGCTTTTGTGTAGCTTCACAGTGGCTTGACTTCCCTTCTAAACAGGAACTAGTAACCTGTCATTATGTTGTCTCTCTTTTCCGTTACCAAGAACGGCAAGACTTCCAGTTGTTTTTTTTTCTTTTTTTTTCAGAATAAATGTGTCATTTCTATGAATCTATAGCTCTCAACAGCAGAAAACCTCCAAACCTCCGCAAATTCATACAACAGCCTATGAATTAAAACAACATGCAGATGTAAAGTAGCTATGTACAAGACCAAAAGCAGTCAGAATGGTTTTAATTAATGATAAATCTCACAAGTGCTTTTATCTTGAAGGTTATCTCTCAGTGACCGTTTTTGTTCAGATTACTGTGAAGAGCAAGAGAGTTTTGTAGTATATTCGATGGTGATGATGTGAAGATGATGAAGAGAAGATCTCGGCTGACACTGTCTTTCTTGTATATAAAGGTTTATTACAAAGAAGTTCAGCATCAAAACAAGCACTGCAGTAGCCTGTGAGAGGATCCGAGCTAATATGGATCTCTCTCCCTAACAGCTCTAAACATCAGTATATATAGGGTACTTGTTTACATGTTTTATAATCTAGCAAAACATCCTGACCTCATTCAATGACCTCTTATTTCAAGAAACAGAGAAAAGGGAAGAAAAAGCCCCTCTCCCTAACACTTACATCTTTATGTTCACAACCATTGACTTAAACATGACCCCAGCAAGTAGAAATCACGTGAAGCCTTGGGTTTTCCCAGAGGATAAATGAACTTTCAGACACTACAGTTTCCATCAGATTATTAATTCATTCTTTATTTTAATGTAGCCTGTTTACTTACAGGCTCTTCCCTATGGCTTAAGCAGAATGACATTGACATATATTCATATTTTTTCCTTTCACAAAAAACAAAAGATAAATTGCCTGCAGATTTACTCACTGAGTTCTATATTTAGCCATATTGTTCAGCAGTAATCAGTTCATTTCTGTTTGATCTCTTTTCAACAAAAGCACAATTTTCAGTTTGTTCCAAAGGCCACAAAGTCTATTTTAACCACATCCAACTATGTCTGCCTTGCCTTGGTGGTTATAACCGATATATATCAATTTGTTGTAAGTCCCTTTCCACTTTTAGACTGATGAAAAACACAATAAGTACAAGACTGTAAACTCCCAAGCTGTCAAGACAAAAGACAAAACACAAGTTAAAAGCTTATTTTATTTCTGCTCCTCAGCAGATAGTGGAAAGAGTAACATTCCTCTTTTCTCTATTAACAGAGGGATTTTGAAGATGGCAGGAACTCACTGGATTTAAGTCTAACTGGTTTGTTTTCATCATTCAATTTGTTTTGGATGAGTTGTGGAGAGCTTATGCACCAACAGGTGGCAGCAGAGTCAAAGTGGTGTCGGACTGGAACCTGAGAACGCTCCCTCATGCTGTGAATTTAGGACTAACATCCACCTTTTGATGTCTACCTACAGCACAGTAAAGTACAGATTCACAACATACCACATTGCCAGCATAGTCTGGCTAAATGATGCAAAATAAAAAACAATGAGAATAGGTCATTATTGAGCTGAACCAGTAGGTTTCAGTGATGAACCTCACAACCCACACTGCAAGGAAAGACACCTGTAGAATGTATCAGGTATAAAATATCTGCTTGGAAACATATTGCAGGGGGAATCTGTAGATAACCATTTCTAGCTGAATCATTTCACTTTCCAAAGTTCACATCCTCTTTAAACTACATTTTAATAAGTGGTATTTAATGGCTTTTATTAGTGTTAATAAGCTGTTCATTAATTCCAGTTATGAATGTTACTGAGAAGAACTTTTATGTTGCAAGGTTGTGATAATTCCTTTGTTTAATGCATACAGTCCTTTTCTGGTTTTAAAGGACTCTGTATATTAAACAACATATAATGCATATAATACATATAATACTTTCACTGAGCCTCTCTCCTCAAAAGCATTCATTGTGTTACACTTGGTAGTAGTTGCCTACTTAGCCTGTTGCTACCATGACCCAACTCCTGAGAAAGAAAATACACCTTTTGATTAGTAAGGACTTCATAATTAAATAATGTCTGAAACCACTACTTGCAATTGTGTGCCTCTTCATTGTCCTTCTGTTTATCATACCTTCTAATGTTGATTATGTCACCTTACAGTGTCAAGTTGATCAAGTCTGGGGGCTCTTTCTGCTCCCTGCTGAGTTAACAAAAGGTCTTGTCTGTGTCACTATAAGATCTGTGAATGTAAATATCCATTCCCTCTGTGATCCCATCCTGTATCATTGTTCACCCCACCTTTACATACTGTTTGACCACTCCCCTGTACTCACAGTATACTGTTCACATTTACATACTGTTTGATCACAACCCTGTACCACAGTATAACTGGCCCCCTGCTCTTCACTCTTGGTCAGTTTGCTGTCTCAGACCTGCTCTGTGTGTCAGCAGACTCACAGTATTCTGGAATACTAATAAATCACCACCACTAGAGCAAACTTTTAAGGACTTGAGAGTTTTTTTTTTCAACACTCTGAATAAACAGGTGGAAATGAATGAATGAATGAAAAGTAGCTTGAGAGAAATGCTGTTGGACTGTCTGTTTCAAAAAAATATCAGATGTTTCTGATCTGTCACTGGAAAGGATGATTCAGACACAGAACAAAACTCCATTGACCATTTAACCCCAGGAAAAGACTGCAAAGACCAAACATCTATTTACACCTTAGTAATATTTGCAACTGCACCTAATGGATTGTGGCTTTATTTGTGACATAACGTTTGCAACTACAGATTTGATGTGTTATTATAAGGTGAGAATGTTTGGATTCATTATTTGGTCACTGGTTTAGTCATTACAACCTGTAATCCCTTTATGCAGGGTGGTGTTTTAGACGGTGCCCAGATAAGCAACTATAATGAAAGTTGATGGCATGCTAGTTCTCTCAAACTGATGCTACAGTAGGAAGAACATTAAATACAGCGGCAAGCTTCTGGTACAGTGATGTGTGGATGGAGGTGGTTTCACACACTTTTGAAATAAGAAATATTAGTTTAAATATTAGTTATCAGTGGTCAAAATAACAGCTGTGTGTATAGTACACTGTGTGTCCACAGTGTACTATACATGAACAACAAGGTTGACACTATTCTAACACAGTGGTTAACTCACAGTAGACACACACACTGAAACAAACATAAGTGGCATTTTTGATGAGGTTTCCCCAACTTCAGAGGGGGTGGGACAGACCTCTCATACAGGAAATATTACTTGTTTGGCTTGGCTCGTTCCCTGCTGCCGACACACTCCCTTCCAACTGTGCCCTCTGGGTGACCACTGTCCTCCTCTCTGTCATGTGAGAGGAGGCGTCTCCCACTTGGATCAAATCAAGCCCAAAGCAGCGCACCATCCCACAACAGTAGGTGATTGCATTTGGCACAAGTGTCTCTCAATCACCAATCATCACACCAAGTCACAGAGTCACACCAAATAAACACAACCCATACAACAAAACACTGCAAATAACAAATCAAGTATATATATACACAAACCATAGGATAATCATGATGATGACAACAATAATAATGAAATCATAAACAAAACATGCAGTTCTCAGGTCAATAGATTAAACTTATTCCCTCCTGTGACATAAGCAGAGAGGGAGAGATGCTGGGCTGCGGTGACAGAGGCTAGTGACAGTAAAGTCAGTTTGATAAAATGCTGTTAATAAACTTTGGGACTGCTGTTAATCTGCTAGCCATGCTAACTTCTGCATCTTTACAAACCTACCCACAACATTTCCTGTCCTTTCCTGTCTCTAGCCATATGATGTGGATAAGACAGATTTTAGTCTGACTGCAACATGAATCTGTTTCTTTGCTTTGTCGTATTTTGCTTTTACTGATACACCACCTTTTTCAGCTCAGCCAAGCATAAAAACACTTTTGCAATGTTTCCACTGTCTAAGGACAGAGAATATTTGGTAAAATACTCTATAATGTGTAACTTTGTGCACTGCTGCTGTTTGCCTGTTAGCCATGCTAACTCTCACAGGTTATGTTAACAACCCTAGCTACACTATCCCTGTCTCCTCTTTCTCATTCTGGCTGTACTACAGTAGTACAGAGTAAATTTTCACCAGGCTATGACTGCATCATGATTTATTTCTGTCCTGTCAAAACTCCCTCCTTATACCCAGAGTCAAAATTTGGACTTTTAATAAGTCAGGATTAGAAATATTTTGCATAATCACACATTGATTACCAATAGGTGATATGTAATCAAGAAAATATATGATCCATATTAAAAAGAAAACAGAGAAGAGCAAAGAGGTTAGTGAGAGGAATACAGAGCCAATTCCAATTTAATAAAATGTTATCTGTAAGACCATTAAAATAACTATGAATGCTCCACAGGCCATCTGAGCATAATTTTAATGTTTATGATTTATGAAGTCAATCATCATATCAGCATGTTTGGTATAAATCAGCTACCCAGACTTCACTGCTGGACCTGTCCCTCACTAACTTAAAACATTTGCACTATGAATTAACAATCAGAATCCACTGAGAGAGGAGAGCAGAAATACTGGGGTCAGTTTTCATTCTACATCTGTCACATATTTAGACTGTCAGGGCTTCACATCTGAGGTCATCTCAAGAATCACACCACATTTCCTCCAGTTTTATGTTGAAATAAATTCCTACAGTAGACTACAGCTACCATAGACTGTAGTCTGTCACATCTGAAGTTGAATGGACGACACAGGAGTTATACTGTCAACACAGTAAACCATGAAATCAAAATCTCTCAAATGTAAAAGTTTCTACAAGACGACATGTTATCGATCCTCAGCAGTTTAGGTGAGGGGACAGCCAGGCGTTTTCCATCATACCCTGTCTTGGAATTGGGGTTGGGGCGTTGATATCGTTGTTTATATTTGCATGACGTCAGAGCAAGTTAATCTGACCGCTAGGCACTGAGCCACGATCTCAGGTTGATGACAGACATTGGCGGAGAGGCTAGTGACGTCACGCGGCATTACGGCCAGTGTAGTGAGAATGGGGAAAGTTAGTCAGTGAGTTGGTGAGGAACTGCCGGAGCCTGCTGTTATCTGATCCCCGCGACAAACTGCAGCCTAACGGCTCATGGACAGCGCTGTATTTCACTAACTGCTGGACTTATCAGCATCTTCACCAAAGGACGTATCCATGCGCCAAGGCAGGACCGTCATTCTCTCAAAGATACGGTAAATGTTTCTCTTCAGATGTCTGAGTCTGTGATGTGAGTACAATGTCAGTTATCATCAACGGTCAGTGGATGCAGATCAGTTATTCGTCATTTATGAAAGACGGCAAATTATATGTATATATATATGTATACTTGTATGTTTACTGTTACACTTTGTATGTATGGTTGTGTGTGTAGGGCTCAAATATGGATATGGCAAAGATCACAGGTGTTAAACACTATTACTCATTGACCTAGAAAATGCATTTATTGAATGGTGGATTTTTTGAGAAAAAAAATCAGTTGAAAAAACTGTTGTGGAAGAAGTCAAGTCATTACTTTTCTCTGCTGTCTCACAGAGCACTCTGTAACTGAAGATGATGACACAAACTGGTTGTATTGCCTTGTGGTACAGACACCACTGTGTACCAAATCTTGCACAGTCTTTGTTCTTGTTCCATCATCTTGGCTCCAGCTGAACTTAACATGCCACAGCCTGCTGTGAGTGAGTCTGAGCTTCTGGGGGGGGTGAGAGTGCACCACTGTACAGCAAAGGCGTGCTGTGCATTCACCGACAAAACCAGAGAATCACTGTGAAACAGAATGCAGCACAATAATTATTATATCGCATAATAATTTTATCTCAATTATCTTGTTTTCATCATAGTTGGAGATTTAAATAATAAATAAATTAAGTCAGTTTTTATCTTCTTTTTTTAAGATTGTTTGTTGTCAGCATATTACTTATTTTACCTAAGTAAATCTTCTAAGTACCTCATCTATCACTGTGAAAATGCAGTATAATGATCTAACTCCAGAAATTATGAATACCACTTTTCAGAAACATACAACTGGTTGTAATTCTAACCATAAACTACACCTTACAACCCCTAAATTCTATAAGTGATTATTACAACCTACATCCTACTACGTCTCTAAGCCATTGACAGTTGGACAGCAGAGATCCCAGAAATGGTTACTACACCACTAAACAGAGACCAAACTGCTCTTTATAAGTCACAAGATCTGACTATTTTAGGATGGATGATGTTGCCTCCAGTTTTCTGGGAACAGAACTGGGTGCAGCAGTCGCCCATTCACTTTTTAGTCAGGCAAAACAGTGTCTGAAAGATATGCTGACATTCTTCTGTAGTTTATGTTTGATATGCTCAGAGCTGTGAAAGCTAAGACTAGAAACCTGAAACATATTTTATAACATATATGTTTATAGTTTTAACGAAAAGAAAATAATGGCTCTATTTTGATGTAATTTTCTTGCACCCCCTTGGTGTCTTGCTGACTTTGGGAGGAGAGTGGACAGGGGAGGCACAGTAGAGGATATGATAGCACACTGCAGTCAGGCGATCTAGGAGGTTTACCTGCTCAGAACAGAGCATGTGAATTCAGTTTTAAAATGAGAGAGTACATTTGAGCCTCTGTATTCATATTTGAAGTTCTGTGCATCCCCAGACATCAAAAAGGTTCCTGTGAGAAAAACTCTTCCACAGGATTCCTAAACTGTTAGCACATCATGACTAGGAGAGCCCTGTATTTTAATAGAGTGAAAGCAAACGTAATGAGCCATGATTGCCACTGCCTCAAATACACTCATGTATAATTTATGATAATGTATTCTTTCTGTTCCCACCCTGTACCTTTGTGTACCATGACATTACCAGGACATGTGTCCCAGATGCACTTGGCAGGGCGCACATCTACACTTGACTGTGATCTCCATCACACTGCTGGGTCAACGAAAATAGAGCAAATAATGAAATATAATTTATCAACCAATAACATTGCCGAAGTACAATTCAAATCCTGCAGATCCAGGTCAGGAGCTTCTGTTAATGTTCACATCAAACGTCAGAATGATGGTAAAAATGTGATAGTGACTTTGACTGTGGTATGATTGTTGGTGTCAGACAGGCTGGTCTGGATTTTCACACACAGTTTTTTTCTCAGAAAGGAGAAGGAGAAGGAGAAGAATCAGAAACCATCCAGTGAGCAGCAGTTCTGTGGAGGAAAAACACCTTGTTGATGAGAGAGGTCAGAGGTCATGGTCAGACTGGTTGGAGCTGACAGATTAGACTATGGTAACAACCTCCAATATTGAGGTGGATGGGCTACAACAGCATCAGACCACATCAGGTTCCACTCCTATCAGCCAGGAACAGAAACCTGAGGCTGCAGTGGACACAGGCTCACCAAAACTGGACAGCTGAAGACTGGAAACACCAGTGACCTCTCCAGTTACTACATCTTAAATCCAGTAGAACATTTTGGGATGTGGTAGAACAGGAGATTGGCAGAATGATGATGATGAATTAATGGAATGATGTGAAGCAGTCATGTCGATGTGGAACAGAATCTCAGAGGAATGAACATGAACACAAAATGTGATCTACACAAGTAAACATAATCAGAGAGATTGTGCTGTAATGAACTGCTTCTGCCTAAAACAACAGGACTTCTTTTTAAGCAAACACAACAAAGTGTGACAATTTTCTTAAGGCTTGTTTTCAAGTTCATAGGTTGTGTTTATATTTTGTG
>NW_026116998.1:0-45715 GCF_001640805.2 Lates calcarifer
AGCTGTAGACCTTCTAGATCTTCTGCCACATTTATATGACTGTTGTTTCTCTCTCTATCTCTCTGTCACTCAGAATCATGTTTGTCTTGACAATTTTGGCAACACATGCACACTCACTCACTCTGGTTTGTTTCATTGTGCCATACTATGTTCTGCTTTTAGTCAGCACTACAGGGATGATTCATTAGGTTTAGGTAAAAACTGCTGTTTAAGTTCAAGTCAAAATGATCATTTATTCCCTATTTTAATAGTCAGGCTAGTTATTGTTGATTGATCAAATTGATCTCACAAGTATTAAAAATTAGTTCAGGCAACAAAACACACACTTAAGTATCTTGGTTTTTGGTAAAATTTGAATCAACAAGTTGTGTCTGAAATCACAGTGAACTTATTTTAAATTACACCAGACCACAATGTTTCACTAACCAAATGTTGTGTGTTCTAAAAGATAAACAGAGATAGGTGTAATATTGCTGTAGCCACTACAAGTCAGTATATTACTGTCATGAAACAAATGGACAATTCCTGTCCATGAAGGTTAAATGAATCAATACATTCAATATTGTGACTGATGAACTGGAAAAAAGGATACTTTTCTGTCAATCTACACACAATCAGTAGTTTACACTGATATGGCTGTCTCAATACATCCATGTGTAGTTACACTCTTGGAGTGTTTATGTGGAAAGTTTGACGTTAATGACTTTGGTGGTTGCCATTATGACAGCAGTGATGATGACATCGTGGCTGCTGTGGACTATTTTCTCAGGGGTTGAGATTATAATTGGCTGGATATTAGCACAGTGAACTTGATGATACTTTTGAAGTGGTACCATAGTTGAGCAGGTGACCACCAAATACAAGTAATAAAGAATACATGAATTACCAGCTAGTGTCTTCCGTCTCTTCATGTAATCTCAGGCTGACTCTGTTGATATGGAGATCAGGCCAGGACTCTGTTTTTGTTTCTGAAGATAGTTCTTTGTGAGTTCTTTGTGTGTGTGAGGTGACTAAAACTTCTGCACATTATTTGTATACCATGAGGAAATCAAGATTTGTTATTTTAGATTTTACCTTTATTTTGTTAGGACTGATTACCAGTGCATGTACTATTTCATTTCCAATAATATATATACCATGATATAAGATTTTTACCCATATTTCCAAGCCTACACTATAACTATAGCAAGATACCTGTGCTAAATCACACGCTGAAGCTAAGCATGCCTACCATTAAAACACTAAAAATAAAACTGATGTTGAATAAAGATAAACAAAAGTATGTTGTATGGTTTTAAAAAAAAACAACTGAAAAATACTGCTGTTGTTAGACATTACACTAGTTACAATAACTAGGAAAGAAGAGAACAACTGAATTGAGAGAAAGAAGAAAAATCCCAAAGCTCTCCTTGATTTAAACATGCAGAAAAACAGGTCAAAATAAAGATTTGAGAATAAGAGAGAGTGGTGGATATAATGACAGTTGTAATCATGGTGCTGAAATAGCTCAGCTATTAAAAATAATATAAGATTTATTTTATGATTAAAGAGTAATAATGATATACATGAACTTTTTAGTTAATAAACAAAAACATAAAAAATAATTTCATGTCTTCAACTATTTTCTTTCTTTGTCTGCCTACATGGAGCGACTGTGTATATGTTGTCATCATTCAGGTCTCTGTTGACATACTGAATTCATTTGCTCTCCATTCTGCCAACAACACAGAGAGGCCAAAATCTTGTCTACAGCTCCTTTCCTAATGAAAACATACAGAAACAAGTCTGCAAGAGGACTGAACTGTATTAAAGTAAAAGACACATAATAAAAAGTAACATTAATTCTGGCTTTTTCTACAAGGCCCCAAATGGTGGTGGGCAGGAAAAGCAGAACGTAAGTTAGTAGCACCACAAAACAAAACCGCCCACAAATCCGTCGTTTTTCATCAGAGGGGACACGGCTGGCTGACAGAGCATTAAAGGTCCCAACCAGGACAAATAGAAACAAAGGGGAGGGGGAAGGAGGAGGAAGACAGCAAAGATGCTTGTCAAAATATGTAAATGAACCTTTAAATAGAAAGGGATGAGGAATACAAGAGGAAGGGTCCAGGTCACAACACAGGTCACAGTAGAGATCTTGATGTTTCTTTTGAAGCGATACCACAGAGGCCAGGGCAATGACCAAATACCTGTAATACAACAGACTGTGTTTGAGGAGCATCTGGAATTGTATAGGATTATACAGTATATATGCTGTATTCATACTGTACACACACACAGAGAGAGAGAGAGAGAGAGAGCGCTACAAACATGGATAGACTGGATAAACTGATAGTTACCTTTTCCAGGGCAACACATGCCATGAAGCCCACACTGGCCATCAGACCCAAAATAGTACAGAAAAATGAAGATTTTCTCTGATCGTCAGATTCTCCGATTTTGTCACTTCAACGATCATGCAGGCAGAGTTGAATGAGGTCAGAAATGAGGAGGTTGATGATGTAGATCGGAGCAACGTGATTGGTTCTCACCTGCAGGAAAACATTGGTAAAAATAAACAAAGCCGAGCACATAGATTAAATATTGGCCAAAAAATTAAAAACAAATAAAAAATAATTAGGCCATTACAGTATTTGATGACTGTAACACAAACACGCCTTGTGTAAATCACTTAATCTCCATGATCTTGTTGCTTCCAAGTGTAATATCTGAATTTCATTAGTGAAATTTTGCATGTGTATAAATGATTTGTATTTGTAGAATAAAATAAATAAAATCTGTCTTCAAAATGCTAACAGTGTTGAATTACACAAACATGAGAAACAAAAGAAGTGCTTTTGTGAATATCTGTTTACAGAGACAAAGCAGAAAACTCTGCGTGAAACACATCTGTCAGAGTTCCTACACTGCGTGTGACACTGAGGTAAGAAATACAAAATTTGACCTTGTCTCTTCACCAGGTCTGATTAGACAATGACAGTCCAATCAGAAAGTCCAGTTAATGGCAGGTGGTTCTGTTGTCTTTGTTTCTGCTGCAAAACCTGAAAGGTTCGGTAGATTTTCAAGCTGGGTGACAGTACTGGCTCTCCATCTCTTACACATAGTTTTCTGCTACAACTATAAACTTTGGAATTAAATCTTTTTTTTTACCCATTTTTTTTAACTGTGCCTGCTGAGCTCTCCTCACTTGCAGTCTGCTTCCTGTTGGGCAGTAGCAGGTGCAGTCCAGGAGCTGACTGCATAATGAGTTTTTGTAAATCAGATGCTGAATACAGACAGATTGCCCCTGCAGAATCACTCAAAATGTTTCATTCATTTGTGCAATGCCATATTCTCAGTAAATCTGATAAGAGTTTTACATCCATGCCAGCAGCTGCATGAGGCTGTACCCAGGACCAGTGCTTTGAGCTAAATCTTAAAATGCTCATAATGACAATATTACCTTGCTGATGTTTAGCAAGTATTTTTGTCATATTCATTCAGCCTGTTAGCATGCTAGCATTGCTGATTAACACCAAACAAAAAGTACAGCTGAGGCCGATGGGAATGTCAGTTTTATAGTCATTCTAGTCCCAACTGTTTGACAAATAAAAAAATTTGAACTGCAGATGGAACAAAAGTCAGAGGATCATCAGAGTTATTATGAGTTAGCCTCTGTGCATCACAAGTGTCTGTATCCATTTTTCATGGCATTCCATACAATAGTTGTCAAGACCTTTTACAGAATAACAACCAACCAAACAAACAAAAACACAACCAAACGGTGGCAGTAAAGTAAAAATTGGATGAGCAAGACCCAGCCCCCTGACACCTAGCCCCCCAAGCCAGATCAAGATCCTTTTCAGACAGACTTTCCAACAGACACAAGACAGACAGACAGTAAATACATCTCAGTGATACTTTACTCACCAGAGAATAAACACCATGGATGGCTACAAGGGTCAAAGGAAGGCCGATACAAATGATAAAGCATTTCACCACATATACAATGGATTGAGCTTTGTCATTATAGTAGTGGCTGTTGGTGATGTTGGTGGTGTTGGTGGTGTTGATGTTGCTGTCATAATCATAGTAGAAGTCGATGTCGCTTGTGTTCTGTGAGGTGTTGTTATTGTAGAAATTTTCCATTTTTCAATGGGAAATCTGTTGTTTGAGAGATCAGGATATGGAGAGAGAGGAAGTTATTTTTGTTTTTTAAAAATCCAACTCACATTGTTCAGTGATAATACTAAAACTATTAAGTCCAAGATTACAGTACATATATAGTACAGTATAAATCTTTGAGTAATCCCACATTTTTTCACAAACCTGTTTAGTCTTCCTCATATTTCTTGAAGAAAAATTCTTAACAGTACCACTATGTTCTTATGTACTGATTACATTTTTTGCTACTTAAATACATTATACTTTGTCTTTTTGCATGTTTTTAGCAATCATTTCAAGTTCTTTATATTTGTGTTTAAGGGAAGAGAGGGGAAAAATGGAAAGTAATCACAATTGTTGGACTGTAGTTTACTGTCCACCTACAGTCTAAAGCTGTCACCATTTTACAATTTCCATATTCATTTTAATTCTTGTTTCCTTTGTCATGTATCAATACATTTACAGGTTATACACAGAATTAAATAGGTAATGCAGCACAAACCTTACCTTTGAAAGCTGGAGGACCACAACCTGAATGTGTTTTCTTTACCAGAGTCTGCTAATGTATGTCTGATGTGTTGAGTCATGACATGAGGGAGGTTCCACACAATCTAATCTTTGCCTCTGAATTCAAGATTGTTGTGTCATTCTTGCTATAACTATGGTGGTGCATGGTTTCTCTGTGCTTGTGTCTTTCAGTGTAAATAATGACACAAATAATGACGTTCAGCAAGTTGA
Organism: Lates calcarifer; assembly: GCF_001640805.2. NCBI lineage: Eukaryota > Metazoa > Chordata > Actinopteri > Centropomidae > Lates > Lates calcarifer. The sequence continues at coordinate 4,882 of NW_026116998.1, forward strand.
ATGAAAGGTTATTTTTTAATGGAGCTTTGAATGCAACCTACAAGTAAGAGAAATTATGTCAGAAAGAGTGAGGGGGTTACCAAAAGTGCCTAATGATCTGACTTGCAGTTCAGATTATATTGTTTATACTCTGCTCTGAGTATACTGGTGCAATGAAATGAATTTCTAAAATTAAGGGCACAAGCATTACACAAATGTTCATTATAAATACAACAACTTATTATTATAGAGCTGTCACCTTTTAGTTTAAGTTTTTTATTAGAACTGTGTGATGATTTCCATCAAGGTAACCTGGGGGTTTATGTAAAATGAAACAATGTAAGGATTATTCAACACTCAGGAGAATTAATAATAATATTAATTAATAATAAATAAGACATTAAATAGGAATAAAACTAGCATTTCCAGTCCATACACGCCAAACCATACAACCACTCTGCAGTTCCAAGTTGCCATCTTGTGGCCAAACATAAAACCCTCTGTGAAGCCTCCTATAAATGGACCCACTGACAGTTGATAAATCATATCACTGATGTTGTGTTGCTGTACCACTACCCTTCTAGTTAGTCAACAGCGGGCCAGTTGAACATGCAGACATGTGAAATCTGTCTACAGGCAAAAATAAATTCATCATATATATTATTAAGTTTTATGTTTTTAAAAATGCTCTGTTGTTTCCTATAAGAGCTGATCTTTGTTGGAAATTGCCAGGGTGTGAAAAGCAGTATTAAGTGGGGTAAAAATGTCATCATATATTGGGTGCATCAAATACATTTCAGACTTTTTTTTCCCTTGTCAAATAACTTCTGTCACTGACATACTTTTTTTATATGTTTTTTAGTCCAAATTAACCTCTTCATAAGTTTATATTTTGTATGAGATACACTTATACGCTGATTTATTTTAGACATCAAGGTTAAAGTCTTGAAACCCAGAGCCTTGCACGTCTGAACCCAACAAGAGTTTTTGAATAATGGAGCTGTGGCTGTGGTCAGGCCAAGTGTTGTCCAATTTGTTTTCAAAATAGTGTTTGGCTGCACAGGTCTTTCAAGAAAAACTAAACCCATAAAAGAACATCAAGTAAAACAATCACTAATAGATCAATGAATGGACACATAACACACAACAACTTGAACATTATTTTTCAATATTCATAGTTATTTCACTAATATACTTTGACATGACTTTGTTTTTCATGTATTGCTTTCAAAGGTATAGTGTATATTGTCTATTTTGCATGGTGATCCAGATTGTTGTGTGGCCAAATAAAATAATTGACACAATTACTAAATTGGAAGCTAAAGAAAAAGAGTGAAAACATTAAATAAAAAAGAGAATTATTACAATTTATAAATGATTCTCAGTGATAGACTAATAAAGTCTCATAAAAAAAAATATTATGATTTATTAATTGAGACACTCATTATTAATTAAGATACTCATACTTTCTGAGATGCAACCTGTCACACAATCACTTTCTCCTCATTTCCACTCCAAAATCAATATCAAAGTAAGCTAATGGCTTAAAGGACCAGTGTGTAGGATTTAGTGGCATCTAGTGGTGAGAATGTAGACTGCAACTCAATACCTGTACCCTTGCCTCTCCCTGGCCAGTCGTGTCAGAGAGTCCACAGTGTCTTAGGTGACAAAATGGCATCAACTACCACATCAACTAGTCAGTCAAGTGAACTAATTTATATAGCTATATGGAGGTTTGTTATACTGTAAAACTGTAGGTAATAGATGAGATGTATTCTCTCCTTTCTTTCTTGTTACCTTCTTCGTCATACCACCTTCAGTGTCACTATAAAAGCACAAAAGTCACTGTTTTGTTTTGGTTTGCTTGTTCTGGGCTACTGTGGAAACATGACAGTTCAACATTGTGGACTCCATGGAAGAGGAAATGTGCCCTGTGAAGAAATAAATGGCTTATTTCTTCAAGAGAAAGAGAAATGTAAACACAATGATGATTACTTTTAGGTGATTATACACTAATAAAAACATTATGTTCATTACATTCTATTTTTGCTAATAGATCCCTGTAAATGTTACACACTGGTCCTTTAATGGACTGAATGTTAATTCAACCTAATGACTGAATGAGTTGTAGATGTTGTTGCACAGAAAATTAGATAATAAACTAATAGTAACAAAAGTAAAAGCTGTGATTTTGTGATAAAGACAAAGAAAAACAAAATGTATTTATAATAGCCCACATTGTTAATGTGGCCTATAACTCTTTGCTACATGAAAAAAAAAAAAGTTTAAGTACATTCAGTTTCAGGACTTTAAGAGGAAGTGCTGATATCCTGACATTGACTCGTTTATCAAGTTATGTAACAGGATGTTGTATCTTCAGCAAGTCATGTGAAATATGAAATAGTCTGCAGTAGAGACGGCATTTAACATTTTGCATTAACGTTACATTTTTAATGGTAAAATATACTGGAGTAAATAGGAGGAAATAGTTCATTCGTTAGCTGGAAACTATTTTTACCTGTGGATTGATCCACAACTGGGGCTGCAGGAACATGTATGGGGGATATGATCAAATAAATTATAGTGTGTGTGTGTTCATGGAAAAGATGGAACGTATCACCCAGTGTAGCAGTGTGTCTCACTGATGTGTATTGTAGTTTTCTATGTCACAGAGGAATACAATATTTCAGACTTTGTGTTCACAGACAATAATTGTTACTAAGATCAATTTGCTGGGGTTTCAGGCTGAACATGGTATTTGTTGACAGGGCTAATCATCTTTGGAGGATGAATCAGCATAAATCATCCTTGGGGAACCTTAAATATCAAAAAAAAAAAAATCATGAAAATCAAACATCACTGGTCGTTTATTTACACCTACATTGTCAAGATTTTAGTTTTTGTTCAAAGGGCATTTCATGTTTTCTCAGAACTTCCATAAAGAGGAAAACTGGGGTTGCCAACTACTTTGTGTGGCATAACACAACACAGGTAAGATCTGATCAGACTGTGAAACATGGATTGGTTTAATCTAAGGAAACAGTGGTGTGAATTTTAGTGTTGTTACAGTGGTTTAAAAAAAAAAGACATAGAAACTAGTCATGCTTTACAATTTCACAATTGAAATTATCTCACAGTGACAATCAAGAAGGAAGTTTAATTTTTTTTTTTTTCCTGTTCCATGCTCCAGTTATATGTCATGATGACCCGTTGGAAGCACTGGCTGTAATGTACTTACTGTATTACTGGGCCTGGTTTTGGTGATTTGCATTTAAATGATTTACAATTAAATTATATATTTTGAATCTGTTACATATTACAAGACTGCAAATGTTGCTCCACTTCATTTGCATAACAATAAGAATGAAATATAGTTTTCAGTTTACAGCCAGATCATACAGATCATTGAGTATTAGCAAAAATATAAAACCAAATATTCTCATGTAGCGCCTTCACTTTCCTTAAAAATGAATAAATAAAAAGAAAAAGTTTGATTTATTTTCACATCCTGTTTTCTTTGCGATATGAAGCTTAGCGGAAGTTCAGTTAGAAAGACTTTCTCCCCTATTGTCTCTTTAAATCTGTCGCTTCATTCCCTCACTGATCCGCGCACTCCCCTGCTCTCAGCCAATCACAACCAAGCACGCTCGCCTCTCGAGCAATCACTGGTTAGCTGTCAAAGTTTAAAATGTTCTCTCTCCCTGCTGTCATTCAGCTGTCTTTCAGCAATGAAACCGCACGACCCACCTCCACCCCTGCACCACCCATCTGCGGACACCTCGCACCGCCTTCTACCCCTAGATCGAGTCCCCTCCACAAAGACCTCCCCAACTTCAGGTCCATCCTCCACCACCACCACCAGGTCTAGGCTCCGGGGGGGAAGTTCTCGGCCTGCGGAAGCCTCAGCCAGGCTTGCCAGCTGTCCAAGGCGATCCTCTTCCTGCTGGGGTCTAATCGCCAAAAAATGTGTGTCTGTGTAGTATAGGGATGTTCTGTCCAGATACTTCAGCTTCCTCCCACAATCCAGAGACATGCATGTTAGGTTAATTGGTGACTCCAAATTGCCCGTAGGTGTGATTGTGAGAGTGAGTGGTTGTTAGTCTATATATGTCACTGACCTGGACTGACCTATTTATTTATTTTTGTTTGCTGTGAAATAATACAACCAAAAGAGAAAGAGGGATGCAGGTAGTCTGCAGTGAGTGCAAGGATATTACACACATAACAATAAAGCTGTTTATAAGAAGTGGTATAATTTTGCCTTGCTGGCTATTACAGCATTATCCATGTTATCTCCTGCATTCTTCTCACCACTAAATTGTACATGGGAAAATCCAGTCTGACTGCACTATTAGAGCTCAAGGGAGCTACTGTAGATCAGCTGACGACCTTCCACCATTAGATCCTCTGCCACATTAATATGACTATTGGTTTTCTCTCTCTCCTTCAACATCCTCCCTTTTTTTTTTGAGAACTTTAGCAACACATGCACACCAGCACACTTACTCAACTTCAGTATGCAACACTCTGTTCTGCTTTTAGTGAGCAGTACAGGGATGATTACTGCATATAGGGTAAAAACTACTGTTTAGGTTCAAATCAAAATGATCATTTGCTTAATATTCTAATAATTACACTAGCTGTTACTAAATTGATCTCACAGATATTAAAAACGTGTCATTCTGTGAACATTTAGGGCCTTAGTGTTCAGTTTCCGGTAGGGATGTACCTGAATTTAAATACACTATTTGGTAAAGAACAAATAATGTAATGGAAACAAATACTGATTCTATTTTTAACACCACCGTGTCACCAAAGGGATAGCCCCATATAAAAGTGCTAGCACATTTAAAGTTTTCATGTTATCAAAATCTAAATATTATATTGTTCTAACATTATAAGTTGTATAAATATCTTATTAAAACATGAAACCTATCTCGTTAAAACAATAAAATTTTCACGTTAAAATGTGATAGTGATAAATTTTTCTGTTGAGGCAGCAATGTATTTCTGTGACTGACTGGTCAGTGTCCCTCAACTAATTTAGGGAGGGCAGTGGTGGGTTTCAGATAATTTTCCACCTATCCAAACTTAGTTTGGTCAGGGACCCCCCCCCCAGAAAAAAAAAACAAAACAAAACAAACAAACAAAAAAAAACAGAAAAAAACTTGATGTATTATTGATGTGTAAGTAATTGGTAACACATACATTCTAACTTCTATTGAAGGATATCCCTCTGTAAATTTTACTGTAAATTGTTTCTATTTCAATGCAAAACAGAATCTTGTGATTTATAAAACATTTTATTTCAGTTTCTGAGTGTTTCCTCTAGTTAATGGTGGGTGTTGGTGTGGTTCAAGCAGTTCATAATTGAATATATGCTTTTGATGCTTTGAAGGCACAACAATTGCATTGGCAATGAAAATTTGGTTAGAATTTTACATAACTAACTGTATAAACCACACCCACGTCCAGTTTTCTATTCAAATACAGATACAGATAATTTTGTTGGCTGAACAGATACAGACATACATAATCTCTGTATACCTGTAGTTCCCAGTATTTATAATGAACTACTAGTTCTTTGAATACATTACACTCTTACACCTCAGAGACATATCTGGTGTAATATGCTGAAACACAGTCACTTTAGGTTTTACCTCTTTCTCTAGTCCCTGTTAGAGGGACTTAAAGTTTCACCGATGGAGAACACATAAAGTACCTCAAGATAAAACTTCAATGCTGAAGACATATTTTAAATCAATAGATATCAGAAATGGAATATAAGAGCAACTGGCATCTTTTTTTTTTTTTATGGTTCAGCCAAAGAAACTCTCATTGTTTTAATAAAGACACTCCCAAGCCATCACATATGGATGCTTGGTCAGGACCCCTTGGTGTCACATTTTAAAGCACTAGGTACCCCTTTAGCTTAATTTTTGATACAGCCCCTCTCCTGACAGTTCCTGTAATAGTCGCCAAATGTAATCTATTGATTTTGTGTACGTGGACAATGACAGTGAACACAACTTTTAAACTAATGTATTTCACTTGTGGGTGTACTCCGCTTCTTGCACAATGTCTGTTGGCATTGGCTCTTTGATGAACTGGCTGTCAGGAAAGAAATCAAAAATACGACTCCATCTACACAAAATTAATGGATTACATTTTGTGATTATTTCACAGCCTGCCATGAGACTGGGTTGTCTAATGGGGCTAAAATTACATGTTCATACAACTAAATTAGCACTGCTTAGCACTAAAACTGACTTGACACTATGTTGTTTATCATTTATACAAACAGTATAAAAGAATTACAACAAAACCCCAAAACATGATTAATTAATTAGTTAATAAATAAACATCAAAATAACACCACATTTACATGTCTTGAAGGTGTCACAGTGCACCACAGCAGGTGAACCTACAGTTACATGTCTTGATGGAAATCATACCAGTGGATGACTGTATCTGTCTCTATTTGCATTTATGTCTTCTTTTTTCTTTCTGCGTCTGTCTACATGGAGGTACTGTGTATATGTTGTCATCATTCAGTCATTGTTGATCTGCTGATATCATTGCTCTCCATTGTGCAACAACACAGAGAGGCCAAAATCTTATCTACAGCTCCTTTCCTAATGAAAACATAGAGAAACAAGTCTGCAAGAGGACTGAACTTTATAAAAGTGAAAGACAGATCAATTAAGGTATCATTATAGCTGTGTTCTTCAGCAAGGCCCCAGATGATGCTGGGCAGGAATAGAAGCACATAGGTAATTAGTACTACAACCAAAACTGCTATGATCCGTCGTTTTTCATCAGAGGGGACACGGCTGGCTGACAGAGCTTTAAGGGTCCCACCCAGGACAAATATGAACAAGGGGAGGGGAAGGATGAAGAAGACAGCCCAGATGATTTTCAAAATGTCATAATCAACATCGTAAATTAAAGGGAGGAGAAATACAAGAGGCAGAGCCCAGACCATGACACAGACCGCTATAGGGATCTTAATTGTTCGATGGAAGCGGTACCACAGCGGACAGGCGATGACCAAATACCTGTAATACAACAGACACATAGATAGACTTTGTAGAGCATCTGAATTATGTAGCACACACACACACTGTACATTTGAATATATTTGCATAAAAAGCAGTCAGACACAAAATAACTATAAACCTACTGGATAGACTGATAGTTACCTTTCCAGGGCGACACACACCATGAAGCCAACACTGGCCATCAGACCAAAATAGTAAATAGAAAAGAAGGCTTCATTAATCTTCCAATCCTCAGGTTTTGCCACTTCAACGATCATGCAGCAGAACTGAATGAGGTCAGAAATGAGGAGGTTGATGACGTAGATCGGAGCAACATGATCGTTTCTCACCTGCAGGAAAACATTGGTGAAAGTAAACAAAGCAGTTGTAAACATGTTCTGAGCCGATTACATGTCAGAGCCATTTATGCAATTTTAATCAAACTCTCATTGACACCATTGGAAATATCAGAGATGATGCACTGGCCAGTCTCTGTCATATCAAGACTAAGGGTTTTGAGTTTGTTAAGTGATGTTCACAAATTATTCCAAAGTTTATTGTATATCAGCTCTTGTTAACCTGGGAGTAACTCTGTTTTGCATGTGTATAAAGGATTTGTATTTGTAAAAGAAAGAGACTGTGAATAAAATCAGATCAGTGAACAAATGACATCAGTCTTCAGGTAACACAAAAACAAAAAGGAAAAGTGATGTGATTTTGTGAACATGTGTAGAAATACAAAGCATAAAACTCAGAACTTAGGTATAAAACTTAACCACAGTGTGTGTGACATTGAAGTCATGTGTGAAAATTTTGTCCTGGTCTAGGTGAGTTGCTTTCTCATTACTATTCAAGATCATGGTCTTTCACTTTGAAAACATTATTCCTTTATTTCATGCTCTGATTTTGTAATGCCTCTCCCCTCTCTGTCAAATAGTCCTTGCTCAAGCACAAAACCTCAAGCCTAAAACTTTTTGTCTACCCTCACATATATAGTCGCTTGCACAAATGTTATGCGCTCCAGGATATTTGCATCCCAGAGCACCCAGCTGATCTGTTGTTACAAGTACATCACAAATAACTGTATTGTAGTATACAGGATGTCTTATGTATGTTTTTGCCTTTTTGGAATGTCTGAAGGTTTCCAGATGTCTTCACTTCTTATGAGTTTCCTATGTCTGAGTTAGCCCTTAGGGTTTATGTTTAGGATAAGGGTTAAAAATGTGACCCCTAGATTAGTAGAGGTTAAAGGTGAGGGTTTCCTCTTATCCATCATCTTCCTCTTAACAATGAAGGCATTGAATGAAGGTCCAGATGTTTCTCATGAACCATGTAAACAACCAATGTATATATACTGGTGTTTAGAGCTGTGAGAGAGAGAGATCCATATTGGCTCGGATCCTCTCACAGGCTACTGCAGTGCTTGTCCGATGCTGAACTACTTTGTAATAAACTTCTATATACAAGTAAGTCAGTGTCAGCGGAGATCTTCTCTTCATCATCTTCACATCGACATCACCACCTAATATACTACAAGAATTTGGCGTCACGAACTTCGGACGTGTTGTGACCTGCGGCGTTCCTGGCAACTTCAGCGCACCTACTCCCGCACCAAGCCGGCTGATTACGGTGAGCATTTCTCACTTATGGGGCGCTGGTTCGTTTGTTGAGGATGTGTGTGTTTGCTGTATGGTCGCACCGAAAAGAATTGTGCTGTGTTGATGTTTGGAGTGTTGCTCCGTTCTAAATTTGATTTTATTGCGCTGTGGACAGCGCATAAAAGAGGGGGAGAGTGACAGAGAAGTGAAGTAAATAAGAAGTTTGAAGAAGTGAAGAAAATAAGGAGTTTGAAGTAAAAAGTGTAGAATAGCTGAATTAGTAACGATAAGGTGAGCTAGATAAAACCATGCAAGATTAATGAAGATTGGGCCCTTATCTTCTTAACGGTAAGACATGTGTACATCAGTCACTGCGTGAAAGTCGGCTTCGAGAAATAGTTAGATTAGAGAAGAAAGAGGAATAGAGAGATAAAGGAAAAAGCCGCAGATTCGGTTAAAAACCCTCTGGGAGGTGGTTTTAGACGGGCCAAAAATCCTGGAACATCACTAGGTGAATTTCAGGTCAGTTCAAGGAACTGGGGGTGTAGAGTGCAAAATTCAATTGTAAGTTCCCACTCGAACACTAGTTGACGAACAGTGTCTGAAGCAGCCTCTCATTGAATATCTACACCTCATAAGGTAGCATAAATTTAGAAGGAAAATAAGAAAAAAGGAGCGGCAGAAAAGCATGCTATAGGATAAAGTATGAATGAGTAGATTTTTGAGAATTTAGGATTGGATATTGTTTGTGTTTTGGGATGAAGTTTTGACTCTGCTGTGTGTTTTGAGAATTCTTTTTGTGTCCCTGTTGAGTGAGTAGTGCCTCTGTCTGTGTGTGTGTGTGCGTGTGGAGCGCTGTCTCAGCTGTATGAAAGGCTGTGACACGGGATGGTGTATGGGATTTATGTTAAGAAGATAGATTTTGTATTGAATAGGAATATATAGGTTGTGGTTGAAAATAGTAATGTATAAAGAAAGATATTTTGTCTGATATGGATAAAATTTATGAGTTTTTTGAAAGAGGACGTTTTTATGATTAAAACCTATGAGCTTCTTTTTAAGAAGACGTTTTTATTGATAAAGTACATGAGCCTCTTTCAAAAAGACATTTTTTGCTATTGTTAAAATATATGAGCCTCTTACGAGGGGACTTTTGATATTGTTAAAAGTATATGAGCCTTTTTTGGGGGACAGTTTGAACAAAAATCTATGAGCCTTGTTAAAGGACGTTTTTGAGAAAAAGAGAGAGGAAAAACTTATGAGCCCCCAAAAAGGACATAGAAAGACTAGTGTAAGAATGTTTTAAAGAGAAATAAAGGAATAGTAGGATATATAGTTTGTGGATGATAATTAAGGGGGAATTAAGATTATATGGAGTAAAATAGATTTTTATGTTAGTGAGGTATGTTGTGAAATTATACTTTGGTGTTTAAAGAGGAAAATATCTGTGTGCTGGTAGATAATTGGGATTGAATTGAATTAGAAAGATTTAGTGGGTTTATAAGATATTAAAATCTTGTCTGTTTCTGTTCTTATCCACTTGTGCTGTGTGAGAATTGGGGAGAAGAAAAGGAGGTGGAGTGCTCCAGGATGCAGAGGGGTGGCAGCTGGCCAAGGCGTTACATGGATTGAGGATGCTGACGACAGCTGTACAGCTCTTGAATCCAGTCTGCTAAAGGCCAGTACAGTTTTATACACAAACTCTTTTTACAAAGACCTGCATTTAAAACGTATGTGTTTATAGTTATTATTATTAATTTGTTTTTATTGGTCAATATTATAAAACATTTTAGAATATAATTTGATTGGGTATGCATAATATAATATATGGTGTAGCTGTTTAAAGGAAAGGCTTGGCAATGGACTGACCTGTTAATGCATTTAATTAAATATGATTATTGGGTTAAATGATGTTGAAAGTAGAGTGGTAAACGTGGATTTTATTTTATTCTGATTTGAGGTGATTGTTTATTGAAAATAGGAACACACTTGATAATAGTTGGTCCCTTGTAGGAGCGTGTGATCTTCTGAGCCTATATAGGACTGGACTTTTGTTAATTTGTGGAAACTTTACACATAATTTGGAGGATTAATTGTGGGTTTGGTAGATATTATATGTGGGCCTGGTGTTGTGAACTTATTGTTATATTGATTGAGTGTTTGGTTCTTTTGGAGTTGGCAAATTTATTGATTGTGGTAAATTAGTGGTTTAAAATAAAATAAAATAAATAAAATAGGGGGAAGTAGGTTAAGTATTTAGAAGTAGTTTTATTAATCAGTTTAGATTTATAATTAAAGGAGTTATTACAATGTCAGAAAAGGATATTAAAGTTTCGAGAGTAATTACCCCTGTTGAAGTAGTACAGAAGAATAATCCTTTAATTAAATGTATTGCAAAGATATCGGAGAAATGGCATAAGCGTTGGCCTGAAATTGATCAACCATGGCCAGTGGAAGGAACTCTTAACCCCGATGTAATTAAAGTAATGCATGTACTTGTGTCTACATATAAGGCGGAACAAAAGAAAGGCAAGAAAGGGGAAAAACGTAAAGAAAAGAGACAAGTGGAGCTTGGTGTTCTTCAGTTGTTTGAAAATGAAGGACAGAAATTGATAAAATCTGCAAAAGAAAAGAGAGACAGAGGTGTAGAGGAAATAAGAAAGAATGTAAAGGAAACAGAAAAATTAATGGCAGAGATTAATGCACCCTTCTCACATGTGGATCCAGCGAAGAAACCCCCACCTTATGAGAAGAAGGTGAAGTTTGAGGATGTTTATCCCCAGCTTCCAGTAATCTCTCAGGAGGGTAATTATCAGATTAAAGATGAGAATGATCAGGTAATAGAAGTGGGACAAGCAGAAACGACTATAACGATGCATCCAAGCTCTAAAAGTAAGAGGAAAACAATTTGTGTGGGAGCTAAGGATGATCAGAGTGATTTGGAAGAGGCTATGGGTGGATATGATCCTAAAGTCAAAAGGATGCTGGCCAGAGCGGAAAGAAGAGGAGATAAAACATGGACGGCGGAGGACTCAGAAGATGATAGTTCTAGTGAAAGTGAGAATGAAGGCAGTGATTGGGAGGAGCAGATTCCTTCGCCTTCAAGAGGTTTTTTCCCTGCGGCAACTAGTACTGGAATGGAAGAGGAGAGACGAACGGCCTTACAAGAGGTTGAGAAAAGTATAAATCAATGCCTTTCGCATCTCTATGAGTCATCTAGACCAGAGGACCAGAAAGTATGGGAGAATCAATTAAAGTGGTTAAAGACACAGAGGAAAACCTTGCGGAAAAAGATTTCCCAAAAATTAGGTAAGAGATATTCACTGCGCCCAAGAAAAGGGAAAATGTGTCCAGTGGTTGTCCGAGGACAGAATTTGGAGTACAAGCCTTGGCAGAATACAGATATGTCAGACATACTTGAGAAGTTACCTACTCTTCAAGATGGAGCACATCCTTGGATTTCAAAGTTGGAAGAGATTATGGTGGGAACACAAGCTGCCATGGGAGATGTTAAGAGACTTTTGGCTAGTCTCCTAGGGGTTCCAGCTATGGAAGAGATTCTACAGAAAGCGGGACTTGACAGATATATAGGTACTGCTGTGAATGATTCAGAGTTGTTTGCTGCCAGTAGAGGTCGAGTGTGGAGAGCACTGAAGGATACATTTCCTACTAATGTACATCCTGATAATATCTTTATTGAACCGTTGGGACAGGAAGAAAACCCGAGGGCCTATGTGTCAAGAGCCCATCAGGTGTGGAGAAACGTCACAGGAAATGATCCGGACTTGAATCAAATGGAGCAGTCAATTTTGCGGGCTAAAATACAGAAGGGGTTGCCCATACCAGTGAGAAGCAAACTGGCAGAGGTGGTTGGTCTTGGAAGTATGACAAAGGGTGTCTATACGGATCATATAGCCCATCAAGTGGAGCTATATAGGAAAAAGGAACATGATCAGAAAGAGCAGGATCAAGAAATTCTTAGAAAACTTAATCAAATACAGTTGGTGGACAATAAGAAGAAGGAGAAAAAGCAGGCTCTAGTGATACAGAGTCAGACTCCGTTGAATCAACCCGCATCGCAGCCACAGTCAAATCAGGTTCAGCTGCAGCCATCTCAGCCACCATTGGTGGTGCCAGCTGTTTCCTACCCACAGTCAGTTTTTGGTCAAGGGCAGACCTGGAGAGGAAGAGGTCGAGGAAATTTAGGAAGAGGAAGAGGAGGAAGGTTTAATCTAAACTTTCAACAGTTTTCAGAAGTATGTTATAACTGTGGATTGCCTGGCCATTTTGCCCGTGAGTGCAATAGACCAGGAGGAAATTTCAGAGGAAATTTTAGAGGAAACTTCAGAGGAGGATTTAGGGGTCAATCAAGACCACCTGCGGGACCGGTGAACCCATATAGGGGCCCGGAAACGGGGTTCTAGAGGTGCCCAGAGAACCTGAAAGGGGGGTGTCAGCTGGTAGCATCAGGGCCGGAGAGAGATCCAACAATAGAGGTAAAAGTAAATAATCGGTCATTGGAAGTGATGGCAGATAGCGGAGCTGCTTTTACTTGTATTCGGCCTGAAGATGCTATACATCTCCCCATGTCTGGTCAATTGATTCGGACAATCGGGTTTGAGGGAGTGAAACAGCTGATTCCTCTTACGGAACCAATTGAGCTCTGCTATAAGAATCAGAAGACTACAATACCTATACTGGTATCAGAACATACACCTATTGCATTGTTGGGAAGAGATGCTTTGTGCAGATTGAATTGTACAATAAAGTGTACACCAGACGGCTGTCTGGTGGAAGTGCCAAATGATGTGGTTCACCAATTATTGATGACAATGGAAACTGAAGCTTCTTCAGTATTTTGGATTGGAAATCTTAGTGCAGATTTTCTGGAGCCAGCAAAGGTATGGGAGAAGTTTATTGTAGCAAACATGCCTGATGCAAAGTCTCCGGAATATCCATTTCACTGCACGCTCAAGTATTTTAAGAATGCTGCTCAGTCAGATTCAGAGGAATGGTTGAGTCAACAACCAGAGCGAGTCCAACTCAGTTCGTGCTGTATAATTTTGGGACCACAAGGAGCAGCTATGAAGGTAAACAGAAATGTTTATTTGGATAAAGAGTTTGATATTGAGAAGAGTGTACCACATGTGACTTTGTTGGTATCTGAAGACTATGAGCAGAAGCATATAGGAGAAATGATGGAAGAGGCAGAGGAAGTTGTTTTTGTACCGATGAAAGAGAATCTTGCCATTTGGAGGAGTGAGGATCAGCGATTTATCAAGATTATGATTTCTGCTCAAGGAGAGGGACAACCACAAACTGTGTGGATGACACATGAGTCAATTTGCAGTGCTAAGATGGATCCTATGAGAGAGGAAATGCTGCGACAAGTACCAGAGTGTTTGTGGTCTCGACATAGCACTGACATTGGACTGGTGAAATCGGCTCAACCAGTAAAAGTTGAACTCCGGCCAGGAGTTAGACCCCCTTGGAAGGATCAATATCCACTAAAAGAAGAGGCGATCCGAGGGATTGAACCACAAATTGAAGGACTCTTGAAAGCAGATGTTTTGAAGATAACAGAGAATCCTCAGAGTAATACGCCTTTGCTACCTGTAAAGAAGCCAGATGATTCTTATCGTCTGGTACATGACTTGAGAGCAGTGAATGAAGTGATAGCTGATTTTCCAGCAGAAGTGCCAGATCCGCATACTTTGTTAGCTCACATTCCTCCGGAGGCAACTCATTTCACAGTGTTAGATTTATGTGGTGCATTTTTTAGTGTTCCACTTAGTGTAGAAAGTCAGGGTTTATTTGGTTTCACGTATAAGGGACAATTTTATGAGTACAAAAGGCTGCCACAAGGGTTTAAACATAGTCCTCATATCTTTAATAAAGTATTGAAGGATGATTTGGCAGGGATTGATCAGGTGCTACAAAGTACTGTTGTCCAATATGTGGATGATATTATTATTTGTTCACCAAATGAGGAAACATGTCATAAAGACTCAATTAAATTGCTACAGATACTGGCAGACAAGGGACATAAGGTCTCTCAGAAGAAACTGCAGTATTGTCAGGAGAAAGTAGTTTATTTGGGTCAGACAATAACAAAGGGACACAGAAGTATCTCTGACAGTCAGTTAGAGGCTATTCGTAAGGCTCCAAAGCCCAGAACAGTCAGGGAGATGATGACGTTTCTTGGTATTGCTGGTTATTCCTCAGCTTGGATTGAGGATTATGCTAGTTTAACAGGGCCTTTGAGAGCTATGATTAAAGATACTGGAAATGCTCAACTTCATTGTAATCTTACTTGGACTTCAGATGGCCTTTTGGCATTTGAGACAATTAAGCAGAGGTTACAGGAGGCTCCAGCGTTAGCACTTCCAGATTATTCTAAGAATTTTTTGTTGTATGTGTCTACTTCCACTGGAGGTAAATATGCATGCGCAGTTCTTAGTCAGCCAACAGGTACAGGAACTAGTCCTCAACCTATTTCTTATTATTCTACTGCTTACTCTGAGGTAGAGTTGGGGCTACCTCTGTGTTACAGAGCAATGGTGGGAGTTTATTTGATGTATGATAAGGCATCATCTGTCACAATGGGTTATCCGGTAACTATTCTTACCCATCATAGCCTCAGAAATCTTCTGAACTATGGCAAGTACACATTGACCATGTCTAGGCTCAGAGATTACCATAGGCTTTTAGAGCAGGAAGATGTTACCTTAGCAAGGTGTGTTACGGTAAATCCAGCTGAGAATTTGCCAACTCCAGAGGATGGTGAACCACATGATTGTGTTCAAGAAGCAGAAAAATATTCAAAGCTTAGATCAGATTTGCAAGCTCTTCCATTGCGCGAAGCAGACTTGGAGTATTGGACTGATGGATCTTGTTATCGTGTGGGAGATAAATTGAGTGCTGGCTATGCAGTAGTAAAAGCTGAAGGAAGTGGATTTGTTGTAGAGAAGGCTGGAGTAGTACCACAGCCTGCATCTGCTCAGCTTGCTGAACTTGTGGGGTTGACTGAAGCGTGTTTGTTGGCAGAAGGCAAACGAGTGACAATATATACTGATTCTGCATATGCACATAACGTATGTCACTTGTTTGGGTCAGTGTGGAAGAGCAGAGGGTTTAAGAAAACAGATGGCTCTCCAATACAGCATCATGCCCAAATAATGAAATTGTTGCAGGCCATGATGAAGCCTAAGGAGATAGCGATAGCGAAATGTGCAGCACATAAAATGGATGTGTCAAAAGTTACACAAGGAAATAAAGCAGCTGATGAAGCTGCGAAAGCAGTTACGGGAGCAGATAAATTAGGAAAAGTTTTTCTGGTCACTCATGAAGTGGATTTGGAAAATAAAATCACGTTTAGGGATGTGATTTCAATGCAGGAAGCTGCACCAGAAGTGGACAAACAGTTGTGGCTAGATCGAGGTGCCACTCGAGATTCTACTGGACTTTGGAGAAATCATGAGGGGCTGATAATTGCACCCCCAGACTTGTTAGGGATGATGATTCAGGAAGCACATGGATTGGCTCATGTTGCAAGGGGAGAAGTTAGGAGAAAGATAACAAAGGAATATGGTTTTTGGGCACCGTGTTTGCTTGAACAGATTGATTATGTTATAGGCAGGTGTATGATCTGTCTGAAAAACAATGTTCGCAGGGGTGTGATGGTTCCTCCTGGTTATATTCCAACGCCAAGGGGTCCTATGCGTGAGTTGGTTGTGGATTTTGTTGATATGATAAAACCAGTTGAAGGTAAGAGATATATGTTAGTGGTTGTGGATAGGTTTTCACGATGGCCAGAGGCCTGTCCAACTAAGAGAAAGGATGCTCAGTCTGTTGCCAAGTTTTTGTGTAGAGAGGTCATAAGCAGGTGGGGACTTCCAGATCGGATATCCTCAGATAATGGGAGAGAGTTTGTGGATAAGACGGTGAAATTGATTTTGCAAAAACTGGGAATTAAACAACGTCTTGGAGCAGTTTACCATCCACAAAGTCAAGGGATTTGTGAAAAAATGAATGGCATTTTGAAGAACCGTATTGTGAAAATTTGTCAGCACACGGGGTTGAATTGGGTAGCAGCACTTCCATTGGCATTAATGGTGTGTCGCTCGAGTGAGCTGCGTGATTTGCATATGACACCTCATGAGTTGGTTACGGGAAGGTTGATGCCAATGCCTTGTTTGCGAGTAAGTGGAAAGGGTCCGAGTTTGGCCCTTTTAGAAGATGAAATGCGAGCGTATGTTACATATATGGCTAATCTGCATAAAAGAATATCCGCATATGTTTCTGACAGGCAAAAGAAAGAGGAGGTGCAGGAGAGGCTTGATGAGCAAAAGAGGAGCACAGTGCAACCTGGAGATAAGGTGTTCGTGAAGGTGTTTAGAAGGAAGTGGTATAACGAACGCCGTGAAGGACCATTTGAAGTTGTTCGCAGTACTGGAACTGCGGTCCAGGTTAAAGGGTCACCAACGTGGTATCATTTATCGCATTGTGTTAAAGCGCCAAGCGAAGAGGCGCCGTGCATACAGAGTCAAAATGTGGGAGAACATGCAGAAGAAGAGATGCATGAGAATCTCCAGAGTCAAAACTCAGATGGGGAAAATGTCCATGTTGGGGACAATGTTGATGATCATGTGCATATTAATGATGTTGCCGGAGGTGACTCTGCAGTTAATGGACAGGAGAGAAGGTTTGTTGACATTGATTTTCAATATGTCCCAGAAACAGCAGAGTCTGTTTCAGCAGAGTGTCAAGCATCAAAGGTTGCAAAGGGCTGTGACTCCAATACAGGAGAGTTTGGAGATTCAGTTAGACGAAGGAGTCCAAGGCCAGTTCGGAAGAGAGTTAAGCCAAAACGTTACCAGGACTAGGGTCAAAGTGACCCTAGGGAAGTCAGTTCAGCTCCCATGCCAGTGTAGGGGAGAAAATACTGGTGAAGGAAAATTTAGAGTCCAATGGGAAGATAATTATGGTAGAGTTTTGAATTTGTCAAGAACATCAACATTGAAGAAGTATGTGTTGCTTAACGATAAAAGACGATTGAAGACTGAAGGAGATTGTAGTCTTTATGTATATAGGCCTCACAGGATGATCAAGGTGATTATAGATGTTCTTTTTATGATCCGCAGTTTGAGAGCGAGGGACCCAGAGTTACTATAGTGACTCTAGAGGTAATGGATGATAGTAAGAGTATGGAGTTTTCTCAGGCTATAGAGGAAACGAAAGAATTGAGAACAATGGCATCAACTCTCCAGTTGAAAGTTGGAGAAATGGAAAATATATCTATGCCTTCAGTGCTGAATGTTATCAAAGGTACAAATGCATCACATTTAACTACAATGTCGTCTCAGGTAATTTCTGTGACACCAACTCCTTTGAAGACTGTGGTTAGAGTTAATTTGGGAAGAGTAGTTCACCTTCCATGTCAATGTGGGAAGTGGAATGTTGGGAGTTCTAGTCCTCCTAAGTGGGAAAATAGTCGTGGTGAAGATGTGTTGTTGATGGGATCTGAAGTTGATATTGTGCCCCGTGATCGAAGGAAGTTTTTGTTGTATAATGATATGAGGTGGTTAAAAGTTGTAGGTGATTGCTCACTTATTTTGCGTAATGTTACTTGGGAAGATCAAGGGGAATATACGTGTACTTATTTGGAGCCAGAGTTTAAATTTGTTCCATTTCAAAATTATTGGATAGAAGGTTATGTAACTCGTAAGGTGATGCTTATCATAGAAGATTTGAGGCCTGTTGGAGTTTCTATGGTTGTTAGAGGGGTTCAGGAAGAATCTATTACAGTAGTTACTCCAAGAGTAAATAACACACAGGTGAAGGTTGTTACTTTAGCTCAGGAAGATAGTTAAGGGTGCTAATGTATCAACCCAGGACTACCATTTTAGAAGTGACTTTGAAGGGGATAAATACTACAATAGCAACAACATTTTTGACATCTATGAAATCTACAAATGTAACTCAGAACCCTATGTTTAAAACAAAGCCTAGTATAAACAATAGTAAAGAGATTTTCGAGATTGGAGAACAGATGGTAGAGGAGAATGATGTAGGTTTATCTGTGACAGATCTGAGAAATGTTTCTAATGGGGAAAATGAGCCTTTTGATTGGACTCTAGATGGTATGACTGATCAATATCATGCATTACAGAAGAGAGAGACTAAGTGGAAAGCATATGGTTTTGATTCTTCAAGATTACATATTGCAGACTCATGGGCAGGTAGGAATTTATGGTTCCAGCAGGTAACTCATTCAGTAAGATCGGTTAAGAGATTGAATTGTCCATGTATAGTGAAGGTTCCAGCACCAGGTACATGGCCTTCAATTTTGGAGACGGTGCCAGAGCCGTTAAATATTGTTTGTCAATCTTCTGCATTAGTCGTGGTTGTTGTATCAGCAGCAATCAGCAGAAGATACAATGATGGCTTTGTCAGTGAATTTGTTTAAGCCTAGATTTAATTGTTCTTGGTTAGGGGAATTACCATATGTGAATCTACTTGATCAGTATGAGAATATGATGACGGCGGTTCCAGATGCAATGGAAGTAGCATCTGTTAGGGCTAAAAGTTGTTTTTGTTCGAATGATACTTATGGTGCGCCTGGAATGTTTGTTGGAATATCAGATTGTGACGATTATATGATGGATTTGGGTAGACATGATCAGAAGGCCAGTGATAAATTGTATAGGGTGATTTTTCAGATACCACAGAGTAGGACATTGATGGTACGGAATCAACTTTTGCCTGGAAATGTGACTATTGGGAATTTTAAGGATATTTGGTGGGTTTGTGACAATAAGGCATATATATTTCTACCGTATGGGTGGACAGGATGCTGTTATATGGCAACGTTGAAACTCCCATATGAGGTTCTTACTGTTAAAAAGGGAGAAGTGCCTGTTGAGGTACAATCGGATGTTACCTTGGGAAGTAGGATGAAAAGGGAATTGGCACAATTTCATAATTTGGATTCTTACCATTGGAGGATAAGTTTAGGTGAGAAGTGGGGTATAGGGTTGTTTCCATGGTATGGTGTGGTATTTTTGGCAGATCACATTGATAATATTACCTATACCCTGCAGGGCTTTGCAAATGAAACTATTAGGGGTTTTAACTATTTATCAAATACTCAGAGGAGCCATAGATTAACGCTGTTGAAACATGACATGGCTTTGGATTATATTTTGGCCAAACAAGGTGGTCTGTGTGTGGCCTTAAATTTAACTGGGGATGCTTGTTATACGTTGATTCCTGATACTTCTGATAATATGACTAGTGTGATTGAGGCATTGAAACGTATAAGGGATGCGTTTGGTCCATCGGAAGGAGCTGGAATTTCTGCAAATACTTGGTTGCAGGAGAAATTAGGACCATTGGGAGCAGTGTTAGTACAGGTTTTGGTGGCAGTTCTTTTGTCACTAAGTGTGATGTTTTGTTTTTGTACATTGTTACTGACCTTTGCGAAGGCTATGATATTGAGATGGGTTGGAGTTGTGATGCCTGGAGAACAAGTTCAGATGCCATTGTTACATAGGGTTGACATAGATGGAGATGAAAGAGTAGTGATAGAAGGTGAATTGTTGGATACATATCCATTTTGAGCATTTTATTTCATTATGATTTTGATATTTTTATTGTTTATTTTTCATTATAGAGTGATATGATTACAGGGGGGAAATGGAAAATGTGATAAGTATTTTGTGTCTGTTGTTTGCTATAGGATATTGGTTGGTGTTTTCTTTTCTTCCAGAATAAGGTTGGGAGAAAAAAGACCACTATGAGGGGATTCAGATACTCAAACATGGACAATAAGAATGGATTGGAAGACTTCCAACAAGACAACAACACTGCGAGACGATCTAGAGTCAACACATCAATGATACTGTGGTGACAGTCAACGTTGTTGAGGAGATATTGTTCAGCATATTTTTGTTTTTCTTATCTTTATGTTTTTATATATACATATTTAGTATATTCATATAGTATTGGATTTTGTTTTATTATGTTGTATTTTGTGATATCAGTAGAGGATGTTATATGCTAGTAATAATGTTAGCTAGGTATAATAATTTTAGCATATTTTCTTGGTTGTCTGTTATTGGGTAAATGCATTGGGACCTCAGATGTTTTTTTCTTTTTCTGATGCCTAGGGAAATTGGGGCTAGGCAGGGAAAGGTCCATTGGAAGGTGCGATGGGTCGACCAGCCTGAAAGTGGACACTGTTTGGATTTTATTTTCTGAGGGTTCCATATGTATTTGCTTGAAGTTATATCCTTGTATTAATGATGAAATTTCTCCTTTTAATTGGTTTGGAGTACTATAAAGTGGTCGCCTGGGGCAGAGGGGCCGTGAGAGAATTTTCCTGTCTAGATTGTTTGATGGAAATTTCAGGAAAGATAGCTGCTTGACAGGTTTTTCGCTCTCACACTCCATAAAGTTATGTTTATGTTTTGGGAAGTATATGTAGGTAAACATGTATGTTTTATTCTTTATTTTTCGAGGCTAGGTAGCCTCGAAGGGGGGAAATATGTAGTATACAGGATGTCTTATGTATGTTTTTGCCTTTTTGGAATGTCTGAAGGTTTCCAGATGTCTTCACTTCTTATGAGTTTCCTATGTCTGAGTTAGCCCTTAGGGTTTATGTTTAGGATAAGGGTTAAAAATGTGACCCCTAGATTAGTAGAGGTTAAAGGTGAGGGTTTCCTCTTATCCATCATCTTCCTCTTAACAATGAAGGCATTGAATGAAGGTCCAGATGTTTCTCATGAACCATGTAAACAACCAATGTATATATACTGGTGTTTAGAGCTGTGAGAGAGAGAGATCCATATTGGCTCGGATCCTCTCACAGGCTACTGCAGTGCTTGTCCGATGCTGAACTACTTTGTAATAAACTTCTATATACAAGTAAGTCAGTGTCAGCGGAGATCTTCTCTTCATCATCTTCACATCGACATCACCACCTAATATACTACAGTATAGTTTTTCATGGCATTCCAACCAATAGTAAGAAAAAAAAACAAAAAAAAAAAAAATGCAACCACATGGTAAAAAAATGGGACAAATAAGGTCAGTTGGCTTCATCCTCTGGGGGCCATACATTTCTACAGAATTTATGAAAAAATGCTGTACAAATTGTCCAGCTTGACAGATTTCATTAAGCTGTAACTAAATAGTATTATTAATCTCAACAGTTGAGGAGAAGGCCATAGTGGAGTAACACCTGCTGCATGTGTTTAGGGTCCTGTTAACCTCAGAAGACTTCTGGCAGCTGTGGGGACATTTAATTTGGATTATGGAGTAAATTATCCCTTTGTCTCAGAGCCCTGACACCTAGCCCCCACAGCCAGATCAAGATCCTTTTAAGACAGACCATACAACAGACACAAGACAGACAGACAATAAATAACTCTCAGTTATTCTGTACTCACCAGAGAATAAACACCATGGATGGCCACAAGGGTCAAAGGAAGGCCGATACCAATGATAATACATGTCAATACATCTATGACGAATCCAATTTTGCCATAATCGTCAGAGTCATCAGTGGCGCTGTTATTGTAATCATGATAGAAGTTGTCATGGCTTGTGTCCTGAGAGAAGTTCATATAGTAGAAATCTTCCATTCTTCAGCGTGAAACCTGTTGTTTGAGAGATCATGTTATTGAAAGGGAGCAAGTCACCTTAATATCTAGCTTACACGGTGCAGTGATAATATTAAAACTGTGAAGTGCAAGTTCACATAAATACAGTACACCTATAGTACAGCATATAAATCTATGAGTAATTCAGCATTTTAGCACAAATGTGTTTTGTTTAAATACATTTTGTGCTATTCAATATACATTATACTCTTTTTGCATGTTTTTTGTTGTTTTAGTTTTATTTAATTCAGCAGTTAGTTATACTTGTGTTTAGGACGAGAGGGGAAAAACAGAGCATAAAAGCAACTGGCTGTGGTATACATATATAGCTGTACAGCAACAGTCCAAAGCTGTCTCCTTGTCACAGTTTGCATATTCATTTGCATTAATTTCCCTTATTATGTGTCAATACATTTACAGGTTATACATAAAATGAGATAAGTAACTCAATGCAGACCTTACCTTTGAAAGCTGAAAGAATACAACTTGAATGTGTTTTCGTTTCGAAAGTCTACCTAAGTTTGTCCAATGTAGCATGTCATGACATGAGGGAGGTTCCTAATCTAATCTAATCAGGAAGACAGGAGCGGTTTTCTGTTTAACTCAAGATTGTTGTGTCACTCTTGCTATGACTAGGCTGGGGCATCGTTTCTCTTTGACTGTGACTTCCTCTAGTATTTGTACCACAAATGCACATTACCCCTTTTTTTGGTTACAAAAGTTAACCCAAAACATATTATTAAATGGTTCCCTGAATGCAACCTGCAAATAAGAGAAATGATGTCAGTAAAGTGTGGGATAATCAGGTGACCAAAGGTGCATGACCATCTGACAAGCAGTTCAGATTATAGCAGCATTCTGGTACCATGAGATGAATTTACTGGAACATTGTTTGTTATAAATGCAACAACATATTATAGACGTCTTACCTGCAAAGTCACTGCATTTATAGTCAAATGCACTTTTATTCATGTTCAACAAATATCTGAAAAAAAAAACCAAAACAAACATCTATATATGTCTCAACTGGATCTAGAATAGGGATATAAATGAAGTGGCCCTGTGATATTTGTCCTTACAATGTTTGCAAAGGCTTTTAAAGACACGAAGACCTGAAAACAAGTTTGCAAGCACAGTGGAATTGATGCATAGTCATCTTACAGGTGTGTCCCATAATACTGATTACAATCCTACATGTTTGCAGCTGTGGGGAAAAGAGATGCAGAGCAGAGGTGCAATCATGTTACAGAGCTTATCATTTTCTGTTGTCCTGTTCCATGCTCCAAGTATACAGTACGTCATGCTGCCATTTTACTGTGTGACTGCCCGTGGCCATGTAAAAATGTATGAGGCCTGTTGAGAGAGAGAGAGACAGAGCTGGGCTGGGCTTTTATCCTCTGGGAACAGCTAGTCCAGGTGCTCCAAATTGAACTGGCTGCACCAACCATGGCTTTCTATTACATTTAAATATGAATAACATATTAACTGCAATAACAAGGAGAAAACTGAACAACATGACTTCTTTATTTTTCTTTTGCGCACTTTAAGCACAGGAGACAACAAATACAGTTTGTAGTCACATCTCTCTTGCAAATGAGATCTTGATCTTATTAAGATTACAAAGGTCATATGTAAAAGAAGAAGGATTATACAAACATCAGTGGAGATAAGGAACAATCAGGAGATAAAATATATAAAATCTAATTAAAATATAAACATTTCGGTGTTAGTGGCAGTGTTGTGAGCACCTTCTTGTTACTTGATGATTTGACTGAAACTTCCAAAGTTCAGAAAACCCAAAAATCTATTATTTTCATGTAGTTTCTGATTTACATGTGTTATCATGTTAATTGTTAATACTTACATAGTGTTCATAGAAGTATCTCTTTTTCTTTTTACATGAAACTGGTTATTTACATACTCTCATCATTCACAGCAATTATATGACATTATTTTGCTCTGTCTCCAACTTGCAACAACACACGGAGGCCAGCAGCTTTTCAAAAGCCCCTTTTCTCATGAAGACATACAGAACCAAGTCTGCAAGAGGACTGAACTGGATGATGGTTAAAGACAAGCTGTTGAGGACAGCATCATCTCTGGCTTCTTCTGCCAAGAGCCAAATGATTGTCGGGAGGAACAATGTCTAATTAAACAACACCAGAATCAAAGCTCCAACTATTGTGCGTTTTTCCTCAGAAGGGAGCGAGATGGCAGCAGGCAGTGACGTGAAGGGAGGGAAGGGGAGGAGGAGGAAGATGGAGAAGAGGAGGAATGGGCTCAAGAAATCCGGTGCCAGATTGATAAGAATGAAATAGATAAACAGAAAGGCCCAGACTACAACACACACCACAGCAGAGGCCTTGATACTTCGTTTGAAACGGTACCAGAGTGGACAGGCGACAACCAGATATCTGTAACATAAGATAAATACATAGATAATTTACATACCATCATATATGGTATACTCCTGAGATATGATAATAAGATACATGCAGGTACACTCATAATAAAAAGATTACCTTTCCATAGCGACACACACCTTGAAGCCAACACTGGCCATCAGACTAGTGTCATAAATGTAGTGAGAGACATAGAAGATCAGAAAATCCTCAGGCTCAGTCACCCAAACAATCATGCAGCAGAGCTGAATGATGTCAGAGATGAGGAGGTTGATGATGTAAACAATAACAACAACATTATCATTTCTCACCTGCAGGAGAACATTGGTCAAAAAGAGAGATTAAATTCTAATCATGAGGTGAGACATTCATGTAAATTTTGCCATGTCAACGTGTCCTCCCAACACACTCCCTGACTCCTGCTTTTCCCCAAAGACATCCGTCATAATGTACACACCAGAGAATACAGAGCATAGATGGCCATTATGGTCAAAGGAAGGCCGATGCAGATGACGATCCACATTGTCACATATGAGACGGTTGAGATTTCTGATTCCATTTGGTCGTAATTATAGCTGTTGTTCTGTGAAGCTGTGTTGTTGTAGACATCCTCCATTCCTCAGAGTTAAATCTGTAGTTTGGGGCAAAAGATCATGGAAAAGCAAAGAGAGTTTCATGGTCTCCTCAACATCACCATTACACTTGTTGTGAAGTGGTTTTTGAGTTCACACACAGTACACACAGAGGAGCAGTAACCTCTGAACAGGTTTTATCTTGATATTCTAATGGAGGTTTTTTCACCACAATTAGAATGAAAGCATTATAAAAACCAGATCTGTCAATCCATAAATTCATCACAGTGGTATTAGGCAGTCCAGTGACACAGCAGGGCACAAATAGATAGATAGTTCTTTACGCCCATGGGGATACATATGGATAACAATACTTTAAAATGAGAAAATGTTTGTGGTTTCACCCTAACCTGTCTTAAAGGACATGCTTTATTAATGAGGTGTTGACCTCATTAATAAACACAACACACTGTAGTTTTCTGCTAAGTGTGACTCAGGCCATATTTCTGAGAAATTAATACTGTCCGTTATTAATTTACTGTACAACCTGAAAGGATAACCCCACACTGACAAATGAACTGTACTTCCATAGCGCTTTTCTAGTCATATCAACCACTCAAAGCACTTCACGCTACATGTCACATTCACCGATTCGCACAGCACTATATACACTGTGCTCTTTTAACACATTCACACACACCGATGTACACACGATACGATAAAATAGCAAATAGGAAATTAACAAAAAAGACAACTAAACAATAACCTTACCTTGCCACATGGTTAAAGATGTAAATAGGTACAATTTAAGGTATTCTAGAAAAGGCTTAAACCATCAAGTATGCCAACAAGGAAATCATACACTTTACAAAGTTTGAGAGTTGTGTTGTAATGTTTGCTACACTGTCAAGTAACTGATGGTTTGAGTGATCCCCTGCATCAGCTTCTGGTTTTTTGCTTGTTATAGCATTTAAAGACAGAAGCAAGAGGGGTGAAACTCTTTAATGCTGCTATCATTGCTGTTGCTGTTCATTCTGCACAGAGAGCCCAAAATCTTGTCTACAGCAACCTTCCTAATAAAAGCAGGCAGAAACAAGTCTGCAAGACAATGAAAGAAAAATAACTGAAAGTATTATCATATCTGCCTTCTTCTTCAAGGCATCAAAAGGTGGTGGGCAGGAATGGCAGTGTTAAACAGCACCACAACCAAAATTGCCACAATTCATCATCTCATCATGGGGGATACAGCTGACTGCAGACAGGGTTTTGAGGGTCTCACCCGGGAAGAATATGAGCAGGGGGAGGACAAGGAGGAAGAAAAATGGTTTCAACAATCTGAAAATCAACCCAGAAACAGACAGGGAGGAGACAAACATGAACAAGGGCCCACATCATAACCACTTAATGATTCGTCTGAAGTGGTACCACAGCAGCTGGGTGATGACCAAGTATCTGAGTTCGGAAATCAGAGGGTTGATGACATAGATTTCTCACCTGCAAGAAAACACTGGTAAACGTTAACAAAGCATTATTGCATTTTTCATCAAACTCTCATTGGCTCTATTGCAAATATCAGACATGGTACATTAGCCAGTCACTGTGAGGCCAGATTCACATATGCAGCTCAGGAGCATAGTGAAATAATAGGAGACATGTCAGCTGAAGTTAAATAAACTGATTTATTAACTGCTGTCCACCACATAAGATAAATTCAATAACTAATAATAATATTATTAAAATGTGAAGGGGATCAAACTAGATTAAAACAGGGTTTTGACAGCTTGTGAAATGAGGAGAATGATATGGTGGAGGAGAGCAGAAAAACATAGCACTGGCTAAATGACACAAAAATCTTCCAAAATCTGCAAACTGAAAATGCAAGGTTATTACAGCAAATAAAATAGGAAACCAAATAGTAATAGTTAAAACTTGGAACATACATACATTTTCCAGCTATCTATAAAACCTAACAATAAAATTAATCAATTTCCAAAGAAAATACATTAACACAAAGATAAAAAAAATAAAAAAATAAATAATAAAAATACCAATGTAATTCTCCTGTATTTACTTAGCAGAGCCCATAAAACACTTTTCAACCATTGTACCATTTGGAGCCTCATGTCACCATCTACTGGCCAAATGCAAAACAAAGGATATGGGGCAGCAACATGAATGAAAAGCTTAAATTCCAGATTAGAAGACTTGTGATCATATTTTACACTTCAGGATATTTTTTTTTATGTTTTATCATTTCAACTGTATTCTACTATATTGTCTTTTTATAAATTAGACTCTACTAATGGCTGCCCACAGAACGAGTTGTTGTTCACAAATAGACTATTAAACACTTGTATCTAATTACAACCACATTATAGTGTATTTTAGGATATTTATTAAATGTTTTATATGTCACTTATCCAACAATGTCACTTTACAATCTTAAGCCAAAATGTAGGCAAAATAGACAGCTTCTTTAATGAGGCAAGACCGCAGCATGTCAAAAAACCCTTACAACTACCAGAGCCTCAGAGATAAGTGATAAGTGACTCTCTCTAAAAGACATTCTGTAAACTGACACACAGAAACTTACTGATCTAGCAGCATTAACATAAAAAACAACTGATAATTGATGGCTCTCTTAGTGTAACAGGGACCGGTACTCGGACATTCTAAACTATAGTAGTGACTTTTCAGTTCTTCAATTTAATACTTCTTCAATATAATATTACTCCTGCTTTCTGAAACATTGGTAACACTTTCAAGAGGTAATATTGTCTCATATTTGTGACAATATCTTACTTTGAAGACATTTTTAGCTTCTTTTTGCATTGGTCTCAAATTTTCCTGGACACTGAAAATATCAAAATTGAATCAGACAGACACAAATGTTACTGATCTGAAGAAGGTTCACCCTGGGGCTTTTCTGTGTGGAGTTTGCATGTTTTCCCTGTGCCTGTGTGGGTTCTGTCCAGATACTCTGATAAATATTATGTAATATGTAAATATTCAGTGAGATCAGACTGGGATGTACATTAGTTTAAAAGTACAGAGGAAAACACAGATATTTAAGCAATTAAATCCAAATCAGGTTTATTTCTATAGCATTTGCAAGGGTCACAATATCAGAAATACAACACAAGGGGAACTGCTGCTGATCTTTTTACAGTGCAACCAAACAAACTCATTGTTTTGATTTTAAAAAGCAAGTCAATGAATGATCTTTTTACATCTGTGCATGAATAACTGTCATCTAATTTTATTCTACACATCCAAGTAGTTTTTCCACACAACAGCAGGACACAGTGAAAAGAGCAACTAACCCCGTCTTGTAGAAATTATGTTCATTTACTACTAAATTGTTTCCCCAAATATATTGTGGTGGAAACATGATGACTTGTTGGATATTCAGAAGCAACATGTTCTTTCTTAGAAAGAATAAAGTGCTACATTTATTAATGGCAGCAGAGTCACTAGGAGGTGATTGAGGTGGACAGCACACGCAAGTGCACCAGAGCTCATAGTTCACATCCACAGTCACATCTGTGGTTTATGTTACAAAAGCACTTTGGTTTAAGGTTAGGGAAAGTTCCTGGTTTAGGTCAAATGTAAATAAAAACATTACTTTTGAAGTCACTTTGAACTTTTCCAGAATTACACCAGACCACAATTATTGTCTAACATATATAAGAGCAAAAAGAGTGTATAAGTATGAAAATTACACAGTTACTACAACTGAATATTCTACTGCAAGATCAGATATTTTGATGGAAAACAAATATGTTGTCTCTTTGTCTCTGAACATTTAAGGCTTGCAAAATAAAACAATATAATTCAAATTAGATAATCATATCATTTTATTTATTTATTGTTATTTTTTTTATTATTATTCCTCCCTAAGTCCAGTATAGATAATGAATGAATTAATGCTCTGTCTACTTCTGTGGTTAGCTATTTATGGTGGCTACCCGACCCTGTTCTTCCTCTCTTGTTACCCTGCAACAACACAGGGAGGTCAGCGGCTTCTCTGTAGACCCTTTGCTTATGAAAACACACAGAACCAAGTCTGCAAAAGGACTAAAGTCTGTCAACTCTACAAAAATCAATAAAACCAAAAAAATATAAGTAAATTCATCACCATTAAATGACCTTTCCATGATCAAAATGACCCGGGGCAAGAGCAGTAGTGTGTAGTGCAGCAGCACCAGGACTAAAGTTCCTATGATCTGCTGTTTTTCTTTAACAGAGACAGAAATGTCCATAGAGAGGGCTTTGATGGTCCCAGCCAGGAAGAAGATGAGCAAGGGGAAAGGGAGGAGGAGGAGGATGAAGAGGGCATAGGGGACAAAAAATGCTATAATGAACTCAATGAAACCAAAGACCCAGACCATGACGGAGACCACCACAGAAAACTTGATGCTACATCTGAAGCGGTACCACAGAGGCCAGGTGACAATTAAATACCTGTAATAAAGGATATATGGAGTGTTAGCCAGCCAGAATATTCATCACATTTATGACTCTGGTGTTTCTTTTAGACTTTCTCATGTACACACATTACTTGCCTTTCTAGGGCTACACACACCATGAAGCCAACACTGACCAGCAGACCAATGTAGAAGATCAATGTGGAGACACAGAGAGCAATAACATAATATTCCCAGGCATTATATTCAAGATGCTGCCAGTCAACCATCCAGATCACCAAGCTACATATCTTGATAAGGTCAGAGATCAGAAGGTTGATGACATAGACCGGTGCAACATGGTTGTCTCGCACCTGCAGTTATAGATAAGATGAAAACAGCAGCAAGGAATTTATAAACACATCATTCAACATGACTGACCCACCACCATTGCTACATTTCACACAGAGACCAATGCCATACACAGTTCCACCCTTAAATGAACATTTTAAAAAAAGGGAGTGATTGAAAGTTGCTGGGTACACAACATCCTGGCTGTTGTGGACAGCAAGAGTTAGTAGTTCATTGCTGTGATGGACATTTCTACATACAGGAGAGCTTGATAATTCTTTACATACCTGTGAATACAGAAAATAGATGGCCAGCACGGTCAGAGGAAAACCTATCAAGATCACAGTCCATGCAGATAACTTAGCAAAATCATTCCGAAGCCCATACTTAATGCAAAAATTGTACAATTCAAACCAGCCATCACTTTCGAAGACGCTGGAGGGAGGTTGGTAATTGTCATTGTAGTGAGTGTCATTGTAGTCAGATTTGTCGTGCAGGTAGGAGGCTTCCATTCTTCACAGTGTGACTTGTTGTAAAAATTGGAGAAACCACGGGCAAAATGACTCAACAGCACAACTCATAGACAGAAAAGTGATTCAAATACAGACTTGCCAAAAAGGGTTCAGTACACAGATTAAAAAAAGTTGAGGCCAGCTTAACAATAGGAAAATTGCATGACTGTTTGACACTGGCTACAAAGACAAACTGGCACTGAGAGCAGGGAACACACAGACCAAATACACTGGAGAGGGAAAGCTAATGAGAAACAGGTGAAACTCCTCAGGGCGGAGCAGACAGTCACAAGGGCGGGAAACACACAAGAGGAGGATCTGAAATGAGAGGACAGGTAAGTATCAAGATAAAACAGGAAACAATGAATAAGCAAGGGAAGGAACTTTTATTTATTAAAGCTGATTTCTTAGAAAATGCTTTACAGAATGCAATAGAAACAGCAAAAATATATTGGACAAAAACAACATAAACAAAACTAACAAACATAAAACAATAAAAATCAATCAATGCAGAAAGGAATGTTCATTGAAAGCCTGAGTAAACAGGTAGGTTTTTAGCCTGGACTGAAAAATAGTAGCTATGGTTTGCAAGAACGTTGCTGAGTTGTCTAAAACCAACTTTCTCAGTATTTTTACTGATAAATGGCAGGTTTGATAGGAGTTGTTTAGTATTGGTGCATCCAGGTTAGTTTTTTTAAATAAGTTGCTTAATTACTTCAGTTTTTAGTGCTTTAGAGAAGACTGCAAGCAAACGCCTAAAACCTTTTTCAAGAAATCGTAATCAAATCAAGGCAACAGGTGGAGGACTGATGATCTGATAATGCAACATGAAGGCCTATGACATTGGAGATATTTAGACCTTTGGAGATAACCAGGTCCAGTACATGGCCTTTGTTGTGAGTAGGCTCTCTTACATGATGAGAGTCCAAACTTGTCAGTGATAACAGGAGGTTCCTGAGTATTTGTAACATTTGGTTCATTGACATAGATATTGAACTCACCAGCAATAATTGCATGGTCACAGTCAGTTACAGTAGAAAGCAACTCTGTGGAATCATCAAAGAACTTATATTTAGTATAATATTTCAGTGACTTATACAAATTGACCAAATGGTTTTAGTACTGATTTTTAGTGTGACAGACAGATATCCAGAGGAACTGGACTGGACCACACCTTTAAATAACACTGCTACTCCAGTTCCTCTTTTTCCTCCTCTAACTACTTCAAGAAAATTACAGGTAGGGGGCACTGACAAATTATGAGCGGCTGCTCTGTTTTTTTTTTTTTTTTGTTTGTTTTTTTCATCCAACCAGGTTTCAGTTAAAAACATAATATCAAGCTTATGATCTATAATAAAACCATTAATAAAAAGGATTTGCCTGCTAGGGATCTAACATTCAGCAATCCCAAGTGTATTGTGTCAGGGATCGATAGAGATTGTTGTCTGTTGGAATAAGTTGCAAATCATACAGATTGGGATGAATAAACACTATTTCTAATCAGGACAGGAATTTTACCTAGATTTAAGGTGCAATGATGAGAAGCAGAACTTCTGTCTTGTGTGTTCAAACCAGCTTGAAAGACACAATTCCAGCTGGTGGAGTCAGGGAGACAATAAGGAAACACTTTCACACATACCCTTCATGGGCAGCACAGTGGCTCTGTGATTAGCCCGCTAAAAGTGGTCAGCAGCTTGTTTTACTGTGTTGTAACAATCCAATATGATTGTCAGTTTTTCTTTGAAGCATTTAAGTAGATAAAATTAGCTCCACCTCAACCAGATCACCATCTGACAATCTAGTAATGTGATATAATGTGTAATAATATATCAGTCACCCGGGCATGTGTCATGATTTTGACTCATGTCCTGGCAGTTCACACTTCCTGATGGCATACACCAGGTTTGTGTACACTGTGTTTTCACTGAGCAAGAAAATACACACACAATCACTTTGATTGTCTTTGATGCAGATTGGAAAACTAAATTTGTTTTTGGTTCAGTTTGGTGGTAAAGGGTGAAATTTCAGAGATAGTGTCTTTCAGGTGATGATGTATGCAGACAATAAACATCATGGGCTGGGTAAGTACACAGTGATGAACTGCAGGATAAATAACTGAAGTATTTCATTCAGGATATTTGATATCCTCACCACCACCTCACCACTTAAGCAGTATTTTTGTTAATTTTCTCAAATGAGAAGATTGTTATGTACACTATGGAGACTTAAAAAAAATCAAATACTGGACCTTTGCCAGTTTTGTTAAGGTGACATATAAAAACTTTGAGTTTTGAAAAGGCAAAACTGATTCTCTAAAAACATTGCTGGGTTGTTGATGCTGGGACCAATGAGTTGTTAGGGGTTCATTCACAGCTGAACTGCTGGTTGGGTTATTTTGACCCAGGTTTATTAATTTTCTTGCTCATCCAGTGTCAGAACTTTCTGCATCTATCTCTTCCGGGATTTTATGGCAGGAAAGATGAAGATTTTATGGTTAATAAGAATTCATTGTTAACACTTTTATTAGGCTACACTTATTCAACATTAACTAGTTGTTTTTTTAGCATGCATAATGGCTCTTTATTAGTCATTATTAAGCACTTATTAATCCCTTACTCTGCATGATCATATGCATCTTATATTTCCAAAACAGCCTTAAATAATTATTAACAATCATGCAAGTTTATGTATCAGTATGGTGTTTTGTAGTTTTAGTTTTATGATGCATTCAGATATTTGGAAAATGGTGGTTTATAAGTATGTCTAAATTCATGACCTTCAGTTTCAGATATCAAATTTGACACTGAAAAGAAAAGGAACTGACTCTGAATGCTGAATGCTGCTATCATTGCTGTTCATGCTGCAACAACACAGAGAGGCCAAAATCTTGCCTACAGCAACCTTCCTAATGAAAAGACTTAGTTCTTGCAGAACTAAGTCTGCAAGAGGACTGAACTTTAGTAGTGTGTAAAAAAGCAGCACCACAACCAAAATGTCCACAATTCATCTTTTTTTCATAATTATGGGACATGGCTGACTGCAGATAGAGCTTCACAGGTCCCACCCATAATCATTTTCATGACCATTGCAGTTCTTTTGTTCTTTTTAATAATCTCTTTGCTTAAGGGAAAAAAGTAACATCAGAAATGTATGTATGTGTCACAACTGAACTAGGACGTGAACCCAAATGCACAACTCAGACTCAAAGTACAAAATAAACAAATCTTTAATAGACAAAGTAACAACAGAAAATCACTCACAAGGAGGTAAACTCACTAGGTAAAGTACAAACAAAAGATCACTCACAAGGAGGCAAGATAATGAAACAAACAAGGCAAGACTAGGGATCAAAAAAACTTGGCATAACAGGAACTCGAGGTGCAGGCTGGCTTGGCTCTCTGAACAAGACGAACTAGCACAGGACAAAGGGAGACACGGACTCTAAATAGACACAAGGTAAGGGGGAGCAGGTGGAGACAATTAGGGCGGGGCAAGCAATCAGGCAGGCAGGAAACACATGAGGGGAAGAGGCAAGTGACCTGAAAGGAGAGGAGAGTAAGATTTCAAAATAAAACAGGAAGTCACAAGACAACATGAAGACGGGACAACACGACAGTGAGTTAACATAATTTCTTAGTCATGACAGTATGTATGTGTATGACCCCACCTGAATGTGTTCCTTACAATAATGTTTGATGTTTTGTCCTCTGCAGTGTAAATATGGTAAGTAATAACATGCAGTAGGTCCCTGATAATCTGTACGTGATCATCTAGAGGAAGAGAGGAAAAAGGACTCAGGCATGAATACGTAAAGTAAGTGATAACATGATAACATGATAATATGCAGTAGGTTTCTTTGTCTGTACTTGATTCAAATATGTAAAATATGACAATAGAAAAACAGTAAGAGCCAACAGGAAAGACACACATACATACACTATATATTGTTACAGCCCAACTCTTAGACTGCAACAAACTGGAGACACTTGGGTATACTAAGTAACAAAACAATGTACTTAGAACAAAATATATCAAAAATAAATGCAAAAAAGTAGAAGGGAGAGATCTATAGAGTCAGTAGTGTAGGGATTGGCTGAGTGAAAAATGTGCTGTGTGGATGTTGGATGGAAAACAAAAACAAGAAGAAGGAAAAACCACAAAGCAGAGGACTAAGGTGCAAGGTGGTGCTGTTAGGCTGCAATGAGTGCAAGGATATTTAAAAAATTGTCATAACAACATTTTTCTTAAGAAGCTGTAAAATATATAGCAGTACACAGCTTTATCCATGTTATTTCCTGCATGCTTCTGTTTTCAAGCTTGGAGACAGACGTCAAAGTATGTAGGCAAAGGAGCCAGGGACAGGCACTCAGTGGTGGCCTGCTCATGACGTTCAGCTGTGACCTGTCCACACTACAAATACCCTGACATTACAAACCAAAAAGAACACTCTACTGAAGTGGAAAGACCGAACAAAGATATCCATAACTCAGGCGCAACTTACTTATCTCTCTCTCTCTCTATATATATATATATATATATATATATATATATATATATATATATATATACACACACACAAACATTAGCTGCCATTAAAAGTACAGACAAAACACAGACTTCAAAATTATTGAAACAAAATCAGGTTTATTTATATGGCATCTATAACTGTCACGTCACAATATCAGACATGCAACACAAGAGTAATTGGTCATTTTACAGTGCAGATAAACAAACCCATATAGTTTTTAATGAATCAGTCCATAAATGGCTTTTTAACATCTGTCCTTGTGCACATGTCATCTGATTTTATTCTGCACACTACAGCAGGACAGAGTGTTCATATACTATTAAACCGTTTTCTCTATTATGTTGTGGTGGCAACATAATTGCAGGCTGGACCATGGTCAGGGGCAACATTTCCTTTTTTGAATCAACTGCTCCATTTACTAATGGTAGCAGAGTCACCAGGAGAAGGTTGGGGTGGATGCAAGTGTACAAAGTGCACCAGATAGCGGGATTTACATCCATAGTCACGTTTGTGGTTTATGTAACTAAAGCATTTTGGTTAAGGTTAGGGAAACTTCAGTGGATCGCATCAAACTTATCAACAGCCCAACTACCGACCAATCAGATCACTTGAAAACTAGAGTCATTATTCTTATAGGATCCAGGTGACAAAAATAAATAAATAAATATGATAAAGATGATAAACGGAAATGCACTGAATAACTACTGTGGCTACCCTGCTCTGTCTACACAGACAGACTTCTTCTGTGGTTATACATTTACAGTTGCTGCCTGTCCTTTCTCTTGTAACCACCCACAACAACACAGGGAGCTCAGCAGCTTTCCTGTAGCCCCTTTACTTATGAAAACATAAAGGACTAAATCTGCAAAAGGGCTGATCTTAATCAAATTTCCAAACATCCATAAATAATAATTGAAAGCTGAACTGTATTTCTCTATCAGGACATTAATGACCCAGGGCAAGAACAGCAGTGTGTAGCTCAAAACCACCAGGACTAAAATTGCTATAATTTGCCCTTTTTCTTTAGAAGAGACAGAAATGGCTGCAGACAGGGCTTTTAAGGTCCCCACCAGGGAGAAGATGAGCAGAGGGAAGAGGATGAGGAGGAAGATGGGGCGGAAAATGGGCTCAAAAGATGATATAGTGAACTCAATGAAACAGAAGACCCAGACCATGATGGAGACCACCACTGAGGACTTGATACTTCGCCTGAAGCGGTACCACAGAGGCCAGGCAATGATCAAGTACCTGTAATAAAGGATATATGGAGTGTTAGCCAGTCAGAATATTCATTGCATTTCTATCTTTCTGGTGTTTCTTTCAAAAATGTTCACATACTCACACTACCTACCTTTCTAGGGCTACACACACCATGAAGCAAGCACTAGCCAACAAAGAACTGTAGTAGAGTAACATAGAGGTGCAGCCGACCGTAGGATGTTGCCAGTCTAAGAATATCGCCACCCAGATCACCATGCAGCACATCTGGATGAGGTCAGAGATCAGAAGGTTGATGACAAAGATCGGTGCAACATGGTCGTCTCGCACCTGCAGTTATAGTGAAAGATGAAAACAGCAGCAGGAAATTTATAAACACATCATTCAACATGACTGACCCACCACCATTGCTACATATCACACAGAGACCAACAGCAGTTCCACTCTTAAAACATAATATATAAAAAAGTGGCAGTGAATGAAAGTTACAGATACACAACATCCTGCCTATTGTGGACAGCAACAGTTAGTAGGTCACAGCTGTGGTGCAGATTTCTACATATAATTGATAATTCTTCACGTACCTGTAAATACAGAGCATAGATGGCCAGCAAGGTCAGTGGTAAACCTATGATGATCACAATCATTGGTGAGAACATTCCTATAGTACTGTACTCCCTGCAAAAATGTGAAATTCCATACAAAGTGTAAGTTTCAGTTTGGCTGGAGGTGTCATTGAAGTCAACTCTGTAGTGGTGGTAGGAAGCTTCCATTCTTCAGTGTGACCTGTTGTGGAGAAATCACAAGCAAGAGGACTCAACAGGATGACTCACAAAGAGGAACTTGATTCAAAAAAACAGATTTGCCAAAAAAGGTTCAGTACAGAGGTAATCAGGCAGAGGAAAATGCAGACAGATCCAGTCAGGAGAGGACTAACTTGAGGTCAGAAAAACTAGCAGAGATTTAAAAATAATAATAATAATAGCCAGGAACGATAAACTCTAGGAAAATTGCTGGAATGCTTGACACTGGGTACAAAGACAAACTGACACTGAGAGCAGGGAACACACAGACCAAATATACGAGAGAGGGAAGGATAATGAAGACAGGTAGAACTAATAAGGGTGGGGTAGACTGTCACACAGGCAGGAAACACACAAGAGCAGGAAGTGAAGTATCTGAAACGAGAAGATGGTCAAGTATCAAAATAAAACAGGAATCGATGAACAGGTGAATGACAAAGAAAAACATTAACTAAGGAGCATGGCATGATATGACAGTTTACTATAACAAAGAAAAGGGTATTAGGTGTGTTAGCATCTACTGATTTTTTCCTCCTCCCAAAACCATTGACATAATTCTGGTCACTCCTACTGTAACCACTGCAGCATAAATATCAGTGATGGAAGAAATGCTCAGATCTTTTACTTCATTAAAATGACCAATACAACAATGCAGAAATAATCACATTTAACTTGAAGACAAGTACAAAAGTATTGGTAGAAAAATGTATTTCAAGTAATACTCATTATACACAATCACCAATTTACGAATAATACACATGTATATTATAGAATTTCATTATGATTATTTCTGCATTAATGTGTAAGCATCATTTTAATGCTGCAGCTGGTAATGGTGGCTCATCAAGCTACCCATCCGGATCTATAATAAGACATAAGAATTAATTAATTAATCAATTAATCATATTTTATTTTAAGAATCTAAATCAGCAAAAATAACTAATAACTGAAATTGTGAAATAAGTGAAGTGGAGTTATGATCATGAATAATAATAATGATTATTATTATAACAATTAGAATAAAAATAAGAACATACAACAATAAGAAAATTTCAAAGGTAAAAATGTGTTCCCGCTTAAAACTTCATGTAGGCTACATATATACCAAGGTACTGGTTA
This sequence comes from Lates calcarifer, assembly GCF_001640805.2. NCBI lineage: Eukaryota > Metazoa > Chordata > Actinopteri > Centropomidae > Lates > Lates calcarifer. The sequence goes on from NW_026116998.1 coordinate 43,074, forward strand.
AGTGCTGCTGCCCCACCACTATAATATGTTACATGTACCATCAACTGCATGTTGTCATCGTCAAAAATCTTTCACTCATTTTAATCACAGACAACAGTGTATTTATCAGGTGTGGTTGGTGCTTGACTTCATTATGTCCATATCTTTGTCTGATATTTGCTCTGAAAAAGCAGATAAACTTTTCACCTTTTTTTTTTCTTTTTTATCAAGCAGGACCAAACAGGTTCTCAGCAATGTCCTGAATACAACACACAGAACAAATGTATAAAGACATTTAACATGCATGCATAGTACACAAGAAGGTTGGCCATAATCATCAAGATATATACAAAATTATGATGAAATATTAATATTGTGATAAAATGTCTCATTGGGATTGTCTCCACATCATTTTCTTTCCAACCCAAATATCTCATAGCACTAAGATGTAGCTGCAGAAGGCCTATGCAAAACCAGATTAGACAATGTCAAATCCAGTGTTCAAAACATTATAATGTGTATTTAACCAACACTTTCATTCTGTAGGGGAGTTTAGTGGAGTTCTGTGTGGGGACAGAGGTTATCCCTGTACGCCATACATGCTAACGCCCAACCCAGAAAACAAGGCCATAAATTGAGATGTTTTTTAGCCAAATGAAACCTGAAAAATCACAATATTACTCTGAGAGGGCCTGTGACATCACCATAGCCTGTGCAGTATTACATGACATGGGGAGGGCCTTCAAAAAGCATGGGATAAAGAGTTGTTTTTTTTTTGTTTTTGTTTTGTTTTTTTTGCTTCAGCAATCACAATGGTATAGGATGATGCTGTCAGTACTGGGAGGTCATGTTAATCTAGAAATCCTCCATTTTTTAGCATGAAATCTGTTGTTTGAGAGATTATGTTATGGAAAAGGATGAAGTTTTTTAATATCTGCCTTACATTTGATATCACTAAAGCTGACATGCTAGGTCACAAATATGGCACATATACCTATGCTCTACCCACAATCAAATCACATCTAAAGATGCAGTCTTTTTACTGTCATTCTTCAACATGTTTTACATATAGCTGGGATTGGCTTCAGCCTCAATGAGAAGAAATCTGAACAAAGTAAGACATAATTGTTTTGACTGTGGTATTCTGCAGAACTACTGTCCAAAGGTGTCCACAGTTTACATAATCATTTTCATGGCTGGTTTGTTCTCCTGTTGAAAAATGTTATATCACAAAATTCACTACATTTATTTGAAAGTTACAAGATCCCACCTGAATGTGTTCCCTACAACTATGTTTGATGTTTTGTCCTCTTCAGTCTATCTAAGTGATAACATGCTATATGTTCCTGATAATCTGTACTTGATCTTCTAAAGGAAGAGAGGAAAAAAATACTCAGGCATGAATATGTAAATGATAACATGATAACATACAGTAGGTCCCTGATAATCTGTGCTTGAAGAGAAGAGGAAAAAGTAGTCAGCACGAATATGTAAAGTACAAGATGACATGCAGTAGTTTTGTGATTATCTGCACTTGATCATTTAGAGGAGAGGAAAAAGGACTCAGGCATGAATATGTAAAGGAAGTGATAATGTATACAGACAACAATACAACAGTCACAGTCAACAGGAAGGAGACGGTATATTCTTTAAACAAAATACAATTCATGCATAATATCACACCCTGGAAAAAGCTGTTTGTGCTGTTATGCATGTGTCATGACTCAGCTCATGATTTTAATAATTTCATCATGCGATAGTCATCTGATATGTATGATATATTTTCTTGCACATCCTATGTAAAATACCAGCATACAGCACAAACACCCACTGCAGGAAACACTGATGAAAAACAAAATAATAATAACCACAGACTATATCTAACCTCTTCTTCAAGGTACCAAATGGTGGTGGACACAAATAGCAGTATAGTGGGCCTGGTTTCGATGATTTGCAGTTGAAAGGACGCATAGATGTCGTAATTTATTTAAATTAAGTAACATACATTTTTTAAACAACATCCACCCTACATACCAGTGTTTCAGCAGAATGAGTGTTAGACTACAAATGCTGAAGAATTACATCTGCAAACAAAAAAGAAAAAGAAAAAAGAAAACACAGTGTCTTACCCCTGTCATGCACTGGCTCTGTGAATACCTAACAAGTGTATTTTCTTGAAACCAAGATATGTGCTGTGCAAATGTTGAAGAGTTGAATTGTGTAAAATGAAGGGATGATGATGGGTTGATGTCAACTCAAGGCAGAGAGGGAGACTACTTTCATCATTTAGCCTTTAGCCAAATCAGTTATACTGATTTTTTTTCGGCCCATTTATTTATACTTGGTAAAGGACAAAGTGTAATCACACATTCGCCTTTGCTCTTCAATCTAGTTGAATTTTGACAGGGAATTTTGAAGGGATGAGACTGACCCCACGCAACATTGTTTGTCTATATTTATATTATTCTATTATTTATATTGTCTGTGTTTGTTACACTGTGCTGCATAATAATACAACCAGCAGAAAAGGAGGGATGCTACTTGCTGCAGTGAGTTCAAGGACATTAAAAGGGTAATAACAAAAAAGTTGAATTTAGCCATGCTGGCTATAACAATATTATCCATGTTATCATTCACTCTTACACTTCTGACTCATATCTACT
>NW_026116999.1:0-13119 GCF_001640805.2 Lates calcarifer
GGGCGCTGATGAGCTCAGGTGCTCATGACCATGCTCACCTCCAGTATCTGCAAAGAAAGCAGCCACACTGCAAGTGACAGGCACACAGGGCAGAGAGACAACACAGCGATCTTACAAAGTTTGGTGAAGCTAGGAATAAAACTTGTCAGGATGTTAATGCCCAGACATGGCTTCTCAGATAAGGTGACTTTGAGAGGGTAAAAATAAAAAATATCAAGAGCTAAAAACATATCACAGCATTAGATTTGAACTAAAGTTTCACCAAAACTGATAAGATGGAAGACAAACATGTTCTCAACATGACTGAACCATTAAAGGTTTGTACTGCCTGACCATCTCTTTGTACCTGCACAATATCAATCCTTAGTTTTTCCAACTCAATTGCTTGGTGAGGTGGAGGAGGGAGAGGAGGAGGGGGACTTGGGTTGTACCAAGTTGGGCAGTGCAGAGTTCAGGGGGCGGGGTTTGAAGTCACAGAAACTCTTCAAGCCACTGAGTCAAGCTACTGCTGAGGGAGAAACACAAACAAAGCCAGTGGGTGTGTCTCAGGGAGAAGAGGGAGAGTCTGAACTCAGCTCTGAGAGGGTTTCAGAAGGAGCACTGACATACAGGGTCTGTGTCCACCAGAGGCGCTGATGAGCTCAGGTGCTGATGGCCCTCTGCCATGCTCACCTGCAGTACTGCAAAGCTTTTAAAAGCCTTATTTCAGGGAATCAAACACCGTATAGACAAAGAAACAAACTAAATCTGAGACAGTGCAGCAACCACTCTCTTGGACTGAAACATCTGTGGACGTCAGATGTTTGGATCTGAACCAACAGCCTGTTTAAAGGGCTGCTCCTCATCAAGCCCCTGGTCACAAAGGTCAAGAGGTTCTCAGTCTGTATTTTGGAGCGTCATTTCTCAGACTCCAGTCTTACTGGTGGGGTTTAGGCTTCAAGCCAGATTCATGTACTGTATTTTGGTTCAAATCAGCAATGAAATTCTGTTTATAAAATCTGGACTAGTTGCCTCAACAAAAGAATTAGATCCACAGCCATTCTTTAATTACCAGCAGCTGATATTCAGTCATTTTGCAGATATAATAACCGTTAAAGGTTTGTACTGCCTGACCATCTCTTTGTACCTGCACAATATCAATCCTTAGTTTTTCCAACTGGATTGCTGGATGAGGTGGAGGAGGGAGAGGAGGGAGAGGGACTTGGGTTGTACCAAGTTGGGCAGTGCAGAGTTCAGGGGGCGGGGTTTGAAATCACAGAAACTCTTCAAGCCACTGAGTCAAGCTACTGCTGAGGGAGAAACACAAACAAAAGCCAGTGGGTGTCTCAGGGAGAAGAGGGAGAGTCTGAACTCAGCTCTGAGAGGGTTTCAGAAGGAGCACTGACATACAGGGTCTGTGTCCACCAGAGGGCGCTGATGAGCTCAGGTGCTCATGACCATGCTCACCTCAGTATCTGCAAAGAAAGCAGCCACACTGCAAGTGACAGGCACACAGGGCAGAGAGACAACACAGCGATCTTACAAAGTTTGGTGAAGCTAGGAATAAAACTTGTCAGGATGTTAATGCCCAGACATGGCTTCTCAGATAAGGTGACTTTGAGAGGGTAAAAATAAAAAATATCAAGAGCTAAAAACATATCACAGCATTAGATTTGAACTAAGTTTCACCAAAACTGATAAGATGGAAGACAAACATGTTCAACATGACTGAACCATTAAAGGTTTGTACTGCCTGACCATCTCTTTGTACCTGCACAATCAATCCTTAGTTTTTCCAACTCAATTGCTTGGTGGAGGAGGAGAGAGGAGAGGAGGGAGACTTGGACCAAGTTGGGCAGTGCAGAGTTCAGGGGCGGGGTTTGAAGTCACAGAAACTCTTCAAGCCACTGAGTCAAGCTACTGCTGAGGGAGAAACACAAACCAAAGCCAGTGGGTGTGTCTCAGGGAGAAGAGGGAGAGTCTGAACTCAGCTCTGAGAGGGTTTCAGAAGGAGCACTGACATACAGGGCTGTGTCCACCAGAGGGCGCTGATGAGCTCAGGTGCTCATGACCATGCTCACCTCCAGTACCTGCAAAGAAAGCAGCCACACTGCAAGTGACAGGCACACAGGGCAGAGAGACAACACAGCGATCTACAAAGTTTGGTGAAGCTAGGAATAAAACTTGTCAGGATGTTAATGCCCAGACATGGCTTCTCAGATAAGGTGACTTTGAGAGGGTAAAAATAAGAACAATTTAACAAATTGTACTTAAGAACAATTTTGAGGTACCTACCTGAGTATTTCCATTGAAACTTTTGATGCTTATAGTAAATTATGCAGAGAATGCTTTCATTGAAGTAGGTGTATTTTTATTTTACTGTATTGCTATTTTGACTTCTTCCATCACTGGCTGAGAAAAAAGAAAAATACTAGTCTCCTTCACAGAACGTCAGCTTATTTTGTATTAATGTTACATATGCTGTATATAGTATATGTTAGGTACTTTACCTGCTTGTGGACTTTTGTGAGCTGCTCCAAGTTATTCTCCAGGAATGAGATCTTCTGTTTCTGGGCGATGTTGCCAAGCCCTTCCTCACAGTCCATCTCTGCACTCTAACAACAATAGTCAGAGCACAGGTTCAGTGTTAAACTGGCATTTTCAGAGAGATGATGCTTAACAGAACCAAGCAAGCAGAGGAAGGTGATGTACCTTCTTAACCCGTGTGGTGAGGTCCAGAACGAAGAGTTTGCGGAGGTTGTGAAGAGTCTGCAGCTCTTTGGCCTGAAAGAACAAGAAGAAAGTGATAATGATGGTTAGTAAGTGTGGAAGACAGGCTGAGGATTGAAGGATTAAACGACACCTCCTCTCCATCTGGAACAACGGGTGAGTGCCACTCTGGTTCTCCTGCAGCAGACACAGTGGTGAGTGTGAGATTTGACCATAAACCTCTGCCCTGTGTCGCAGCTCCATCATGGGCTTCATCAGTAGGAGAGGAGAGGGAGAAGGCTGTGCTTCCTGCTCAGGTTCAGTGAGAGCAGCAGAGAGGGAGCCATCACCTTCACCTGGATCCAACACTGCTGCTTTAAACTCTGCACGGCTCGCTGACAGAACCATCCACAGTTTTCACACTCGGATTTCTCCCAAATCCTCCATTTGTTGGGTCATTGTAAATCTTCTGAGACTGAGCTGTGTTTATGGGAAGCTGTTTCTCACTCGTGCCGGCAAAATTCAATTAACGGGCAGCCGTCCCTTTACTTTGAGCACGATATCTCAGTAAGGCCTCGAGGGAATTTTAATACAAATTTAATACAAATATTCAGTTGGACTCAAAGATGAACTGATTACATGCAGGTGGTCAAAAGGCCAAAGGTCACCGTGACAGCACCAAACACATTTACGGCCACAATTCAAGAATTCACAGTCTTATTAACTGCAGCAGACTGGTCGGTGGAGGCGTATCGATACTACGATTGATACTTTTCTGTTACTTGGTGGTTGTTAACAGAACCGCTCATGTTTTCATTATTTAACTTTGAGTGAGCAACGTCTTGAGGAACGCACAGAAAACTGGAAACCGCATCCTCTCTGCCTCTTCATACTCAAACTGTAGAGTTGACTGTGTTCAGAGTTCCTGAAGCAGCAGTCATTTGTTTTTCCTGCTCAGTCTGATCTCTGTCTTCTCAGCTGTAAATCTCGCCGTCTGTCTTTTGTTTTGTTTTTTGTATTTCTCTTCCTGCTCGGCCTCCAGACCAGCAATCTGATTGGATTTGGAGAGTTTGACGTTCAGGTAGACGCCGCTTCAATCTGTTCCCCTGCTAAACCTGCAGTTTAACTCAACTATACTTTACTACACTAACAGCTGTGGCTCTCCCTCCTCCAACACAAGTGTTTGTTTTATTTTTGACACTTATTAAAGCTTGAAATACAAACAGCAGTAGAGAAAATATTTGACATGCATGCAGAATGAATTTAGGACAAATCTAAAGCGCCTCGGTCATGTATTGTATTTCTTTACGTGTCTGTTGCATGAAATTCACTTGTTAACATAAAATTCATGCAGAAAGATCCCCTTCATTCTTAGAACAATACTCTGGATTTACATTAGAGCTGGAGTCACTTTACTTTGTGTCTTTGTACCTAACAACCTGTCCTTTTCTCTTCTTCTCAGATGAGCGCAGACTTTCCTGACCAGAACTAAAGATGAGCTCCTCATCCTCTTGTTACCAGTGTACTCTTCATGTCTTTGTTTAATGCAGAGACTAAAGCCCCATTTGGACGGGATTAACTGTACGGGAGGAGGTGGGGAATTAAATCTTCACTGTGGTCTTCTGTAATGTAACCTCCATAACTCTGCTAAGAAGTCAGAAAAAAGACAAGAACTTGCTTTTGGAACTTGTTTTTAACTTTTCTTCAGTATCACAGTGATCCAGTGACAGCTGTCTGTACGCCATGGGTTCACTGCAGACAGGAGATGATCGCAGCTAATTCTGCATACTTAGAATAAAAATATGTGAATAAATGTATATGCTGTGATTACTGCAGGTATGGGTGGGTGGGCCAGGTATTGTTAAACTAGCCCACCTCCTCTAAAAAAGATCCAGTCCAAATGGAGCTGAAGTCGGGTTTAGACGGGATCTGTCACTTTATTTTTGTACATACATCTGTTTTTATTAAGTATAATACTCCCTGCTGTAAAACAGTGAAAATAAAAGAATGTGATTCTGCGTGCCTCCTTAAATTTGCCATAAAATCACATTGATTAATTGGACATTGTGTATTTGAGTCTGCAAAAACATCTTATTGTGTGGAGGTGACTTTAGACTAAACAAACATGGCGGATGACAGCGGACCCCCCATTTTTAAACTTTATTCATCATGAATTCATCATGAAAACAACAACGTGTCAGATTGACTATCGATCCGTTCCAAATGACAGCCAATACAGCGCATGCTCGGATTTCCTCGAGTCCCTCCCACACACACAACAGGATTTCTGACCGTAAATACCCTAATAAACACGTGTAACATTTGTCAGAGCGGCCGGGGAGCGTAAAATCATTCTTAATCCACCTGAAACCACAGGAAACTCCGGCAGGATCACCGTTAGAGCCATCATAGCGCCACATTATTGTTCAAGGATTTTTACTAAAGATATTCGCTTTCAGGGTCAATAAAATGAATTAAACCCATATCCTACCTAACCTTACTGATAGCAATGTAAAGATGAAACACTAGGGGGCGCAAACGAAAAGCAGAGTTTGACTAAGTTGAACAAACACCTGTCAGCGCCGTGACACCAGAGTGTTGTATGGAGCGGGTTGAAGCAACAGAGAGGGAACAGGAATATTTCATCATAAAGATCGTTTCTCAGCACGTTTTCATTCAAATAAAACATTCTGACCATCACAACTGAATCTGATTTAATCATTCCAACCCTCACATAACTTTTGTTGTGATCTGGCGTTATATAAACTGAGATTGTGGTTAGGGTTAGGGTTAGGGGTGCGGGGGTGCGGGGGGGTTGCACGGGAGGGGGAAGAGGGAAGAGGGGTGGGGGGTTCTTTTATTTTATTTTTTAACTTTCAGGCTGTGGAGCAGGAGACGCTCAAAGAAAAGTTGGCCCATAAACTCATAGCAATCATTTTTAATTGAAAACAGCTGCAGCTTTCTTCTGATTTCTCTGATGATGTCAAGTCAATATTTATTTATACAGCGTCAAATCATAACAGACGTCATGTCGAGGCGCTGTACACACAGAGCAGGTTTACACCGTGCTCTTTATATTATAATATTTATAAGGAGACCCAACAATTCAAACCATGAGCAAGCGTGGTGTGTTCATGAAACGGTCAAAGACTTTAAAGTGGGGATGAAGTCAGTCAGAGTATTACAAGAAACACAGAGCCTTCGGCAGCTCAACACAAACTAAGGTGGAGATCACCTGAAACCCCCCTCTGTTCTCTACTTGACTTGGTACAGTCCAGTCAGACACTTTGTCAGATTTGAGCGACAACCTCCGAGTGTCGTTTGAATCAAGAGAAACGTGACAAAGTGTTAAATGCAACACAAATATAAAACAAACTGACTGTTCTGCAAACGTCTGTGGATTTATATGTTGTCCGCAGCAGTTCACACAATAAAACATCGATCTTATAGTGATTTATTCACGGGACATTTTGTTTGGGGGAATCACACACGTGTCAGAAACGGGATTCGATTCCCATGAGACCTGCACAGAGTGAGGTCCAGCCGCCCCCCTCCTCTCCCCAGTGCACTGCCCCCCCCCCCACGCTCTCGTCTATATAAGGCGCGCCGGAAACAGCGACTTCCTCTTTGACACCGGCGCGCGCAGACGGAGCCAGCGAGAACTGCTGCACGTGGTACAAACATTTGGTAACTCTCGCTTAAAATATCCACGCATTTATCACATTTTCTGCGTTTTTACTGTTGTCGGTGCAGTTATTAAATGGTTATCTTTCAATTTAAGTGTAAACGTGAGTCTTTTGTTGGCTTACTTTGCAGATTTTGACTAATGCTAGAATCCTTGCAGATTTCAACTCCTGCTAGAATCATAGCCTAACCTAACTACATCTGTTTCTTCTCTGTGTTTTCCAGAAACGGGAGGTGAGGAGATACACTCGTGTCTGCGCTGCTGTTTGTTTGGACCTTGTTATTTAACCTTTGTTGCATCCATTCACAAGTGTATCTCTGCACCTTTTGTTGCTGCTAGTTCTGCTGTAGCATTGTAATGCTAATGTTAATGCTAACGTTAAAGCTAATGCTAAAGTTAAAGTTAAGCTAATGTTAAAAAGTTAAAGCTAATGTTAATGTTAAAGCTAATGTTAAAGTTAAAGCTAATGTTAAAGCTAATGCTAAAGTTAAAGCTAATGTTAAGTTAAAGTTAAAGCTAAATGTTAAAGTTAAAGCTAAAGTAAAGTAAAGCTAATGTTAATGCTAAAGTTAATAGTTAACAGTGTAAAACTGCACTAACAACAATAAAAATGCAGAAAATGTGATAAATGTGTGGATATTTTAAGTAAGAGTTACCAAATGTTTGTTCCATGTGCTCCAGTTCTTGCTGGCTAAAAAGTTTCAAAAGCACCTTGTACGCACAAGCATGTCCTATAAAACCAATAAGTCACTCCCTCCCTTCTTCCTGCCCCACCCCCCCTCTGGCTCCTCCTACCTGCCCTCCCCCTGACTCCTCCTACCTGCCCTGCCCTCCTACCTGCCCTCCCCTGACTCCTCCTACCTGCGCTCCTCCTACTGCCCGACTCCTCCTACCTACCCCTCTAGCTCCTCCTACCTGCCCACCCCCTCTGACTCCTCCTACCTAGGCTCCTCCTACCTAGCCCCCCCACCTGATCTAGCCCCTCCCCCCAGCTACCTCCCCCCCGAACTAAATTATCCTCTCCTGCTACCCCTAACCCAGACGCTGGCAGTGAAGGGGATTCGAACCGGCCTCTCCCAGACCAGTCGACCATCCGGCGCTGACGAACCCACTGCACCACCGTGCATCTGATATGAACAGAGCTCCGGGCGTATTTGACATCTTCATTTTGGCTGTTGAAAGTGAAAAACTCTTTGTCTCAACCAAGACTTGAACCTGCAACTCTTGGTTCCCAATCACAACCTCTTGCCTGCAGACAAATCCACTGCACCACTGAGGATCTGATGTGACTAATGCTCGTGGCGCATTTGGCTTCTTCATTTTGGCAGTTGAAAGTGAAAAACTCTTTGTCTCAACCAAGAATTGAACTCACCAACTGATTCCCAGTCCATCTCCTTAACCACTGACCTACAGGGTGAGACACCTGAGCTTCTTTTTTCAAGCATTTCACTCTGTGATCTGCACACAGCCTTCAAAAACTCACTGCCTCAACCAAGAATTGAACTCACGACTCTTGAACATGAGTCAGTGTTCTACCAGTCTGCGCCATCTTGTCAGACAGTGGGACTCTTTCTTTAAGCATTTCAGCCTTTCTTTTGCACACCAGTCTTCAAAAACTCTTTGACGCAAGCAAGAATTGAACTCACCAACTCTTGAGACCCAGTCCATCTCCTTAACCACTGACCTATGGGTGAGACACCTGAACTCCTTTTTTCAAGCATTTCACTCTGTGATCTGCACACCAGCCTTCAAAAACTCACTGCCTCAACCAAGAATTGAACTCACGACTCTTGAACACGAGTCAGTGTTCTACCAGTCTGCGCCATGTTGTCAGACAGCTGAGACACATTTCTTTGAGCCTTTCAGTGTTTACTTTGAGTGCTGGGCATCAAAACTCTGCAGCCTCTGACCCAAGACCTCAAAACCAGAGGAACCGATAACTCTGAACTTCAGTGTCGGTGTGAGCTATAAGGCGACGTGTTGATCAGAGGCTTTTGTCAGACTTTGATTCAAAAATCTCTGCTTGTACGACCCACAACTGAGTCAAATCCACATCCTCAGAACCTAAAGGTTCAGCTATCTCATCAGACCCTTCACACTTATTTCCTGGAGCCTTTGGGAGTTTACAGAGGGTCCTGGACTTCATCAAAATCCGCCACAACTCAAACCCAAGAACTTCAGAGGGTCATTCCATATCAGATCAGAAAAGGTTGCTGCAGCACCATCTCTGATTTTGTTCAGACATTGACATGAACAGGTCCAGAAAACAAGGCCTGTACACGGCCCACGTTTTCATGTTTTCAGCCTTTGATATTATTCTGTTTTTATAACCTGACAAACACCTTATCTGAGAAGCCATGTTTGGACATTAAGACCTAGTACTATTATCACTGTCTCAGGGAGAAGAGGGAGAGTCTGAACTCAGCTCTGAGAGGGGTTTCAGAAGGAGCACTGACATACAGGGCCTGTGTCCACCAGAGGGCGCTAATTCTACTCTTCACAACAAGGCTGCACAGTTGCACACAACAAAACCAATTAACAAATGATTCTATTTAAAACAATGAGGAAAACTTAAACTAACAGTGACGTGTAATCAGTAAAATCAGCAGTGTAGCTGAGGCCATGGGGGAAGAAGTGTTTGTGTGGTGTTGTTTGATCCAGAAACACAAAGCCCAGTGGGTGTGTCTCAGGGAGAAGAGGGAGAGTCTGAACTCAGCTCTGAGAGGGTTTCAGAAGGAGCACTGACATACAGGGTCTGTGTCCACCAGAGGGCGCTGATGAGCTCAGGTGCTGATGACCATGCTCACCTCCCAGTACCTGCAAGAAAGCAGCCACACTGCAAGTGACAGGCACACAGGGGCAGAGAGACAACACAGCAATCTTACAAAGTTTGGTGAAGCTAGGAATAAAACTTGTCAGGATGTTAATGCCCAGACATGGCTTCTCAGATAAGGTGACTTTGAGAGGGTAAAAATAAAAAATATCAAGAGCTAAAAACATATCACAGCATTAGATTTGAACTAAAGTTTCACCAAAACTGATAAGATGGAAGACAAACATGTTCTCAACATGACTGAACCATTAAAGGTTTGTACTGCCTGACCATCTCTTTGTACCTGCACGATATCAATCCTTAGTTTTTCCAACTCAATTGCTTGGTGAGGTGGAGGAGGGAGAGGAGGGAGAGGAGGGAGAGGGGACTTGGGTTGTACCAAGTTGGGCAGTGCAGAGTTCAGGGGGCGGGGTTTGAAATCACAGAAACTCTTCAAGCCACTGAGTCAAGCTACTGCTGAGGGAGAAACACAAAGCAAAGCCAGTGGGTGTGTCTCAGGGAGAAGAGGGAGAGTCTGAACTCAGCTCTGAGAGGGTTTCAGAAGGAGCACTGACATACAGGGTCTGTGTCCACCAGGGGCGCTGATGAGCTCAGGTGCTGATGGCCCTCTGCCATGCTCACCTGCAGTATCTGCAAAGCTTTTAAAAGCCTTATTTCAGGGAATCAAACACCGTATAGACAAAGAACAAACTAAATCTGAGACAGTGGCAGCAACCACTCTCTTGGACTGAAACATCTGTGGACGTCAGATGTTTGGATCTGAACCAACAGCCTGTTTAAAGGGCTGCTCCTCATCAAGCCCCTGGGTCACAAAGGTCAAGAGGTTCTCAGTCTGTATTTTGGAGCGTCATTTCTCAGACTCCAGTCTTACTGGTGGGGTTTAGGCTTCAAGCCAGATTCATGTACTGTATTTTGGTTCAAATCAGCAATGAAATTCTGTTTTATAAATCTGGACTAGTTGCCTCAACAAAAGAATTAGATCCACAGCCACTCCTTTAATTACCAGCAGCTGATATTCAGTCATTTTGCAGATATAATAACTGTTAAAGGTTTGTACTGCCTGACCATCTCTTTGTACCTGCACGATATCAATCCTTAGTTTTTCCAACTGGATTGCTGGATGAGGTGGAGGAGGAGGGAGAGGAGGGAGAGGAGACTTGGGTTGTACCAAGTTGGGCAGTGCAGAGTTCAGGGGGCGGGGTTTGAAGTCACAGAAACTCTTCAAGCCACTGAGTCAAGCTACTGCTGAGGGAGAAACACAAACCAAAGCCAGTGGGTGTGTCTCAGGGAGAAGAGGGAGAGTCTGAACTCAGCTCTGAGAGGGTTTCAGAAGGAGCACTGACATACAGGGTCTGTGTCCACCAGAGGGTGCTGATGAGCTCAGGTGCTCATGACCATCGCTCACTGCCAGTATCTGCAAAGAAAGCAGCCACACTGCAAGTGACAGGCACACAGGGCAGAGAGACAACACAGCGATCTTACAAAGTTGGTGAAGCTAGGAATAAAACTTGTCAGGATGTTAATGCCCAGACATGGCTTCTCAGATAAGGTGACTTTGAGAGGGTAAAAATAAAAAATATCAAGAGCTAAAAACATATCACAGCATTAGATTTGAACTAAAGTTTCACCCAAAACTGATAAGATGGAAGACAAACATGTTCTCAACATGACTGAACCATTAAAGGTTTGTACTGGCTGACCATCTCTTTGTACCTGCACATATCAATCCTTAGTTTTTCCAACTCAATTGCTTGGTGAGGTGGAGGAGGGAGGGAGGAGGGAGAGGAGGGAGAGGGGACTTGGGTTGTACCAAGTTGGCAGTGCAGAGTTCAGGGGGCGGGTTGAAGTCACAGAAACTCTTCAAGCCACTGAGTCAAGCTACTGCTGAGGGAGAAACACAAACCAAAGCCAGTGGGTGTGTCTCAGGGAGAAGAGGGAGAGTCTGAACTCAGCTCTGAGAGGGTTTCAGAAGGAGCACTGACATACAGGGTCTGTGTCCACCAGAGGGCGCTGATGAGCTCAGGTGCTGATGGCCCTCTGCCATGCTCACCTGCAGTACTGCAAAGCTTTTAAAAGCCTTATTTCAGGGAATCAAACACCGTATAGACAAAGAACAAACTAAATCTGAGACAGTGCAGCAACCACTCTCTTGGACTGAAACATCTGTGGACGTCAGATGTTTGGATCTGAACCAACAGCCTGTTTAAAGGGCTGCTCCTCATCAAGCCCCTGGGTCACAAAGGTCAAGAGGTTCTCAGTCTGTATTTTGGAGCATCATTTCTCAGACTCCAGTCTTACTGGTGGGGTTTAGGCTTCAAGCCAGATTCATGTACTGTATTTTGGTTCAAATCAGCAATGAAATTCTGTTTTATAAATCTGGACTAGTTGCTCAACAAAAGAATTAGATCCACAGCCATTCTTTAATTACCAGCAGCTGATATTCAGTCATTTTGCAGATATAATAACCGTTAAAGGTTTGTACTGCCTGACCATCTCTTTGTACCTGCACAATATCAATCCTTAGTTTTTCCAACTGGATTGCTGGATGAGGTGGAGGAGGGAGAGGAGGGAGAGGAGGGAGAGGACTTGGGTTGTACCAAGTTGGGCAGTGCAGAGTTCAGGGGGGGGTTTGAAGTCACAGAAACTCTTCAAGCCACTGAGTCAAGCTACTGCTGAGGGAGAAACACAAACCAAAGCCAGTGGGTGTGTCTCAGGGAGAAGAGGGAGAGTCTGAACTCAGCTCTGAGAGGGTTTCAGAAGGAGCACTGACATACAGGGTCTGTGTCCACCAGAGGGCGCTGATGAGCTCAGGCTCATGACCATGCTCACCTCCAGTATCTGCAAAGAAAGCAGCCACACTGCAAGTGACAGGCACACAGGGCAGAGAGACAACACAGCGATCTTACAAAGTTTGGTGAAGCTAGGAATAAAACTTGTCAGGATGTTAATGCCCAGACATGGCTTCTCAGATAAGGTGACTTTGAGAGGGTAAAAATAAAAAATATCAAGAGCTAAAAACATATCACAGCATTAGATTTGAACTAAAGTTTCACCAAAACTGATAAGATGGAAGACAAACATGTTCTCAACATGACTGAACCATTAAAGGTTTGTACTGCCTGACCATCTCTTTGTACCTGCACAATATCAATCCTTAGTTTTTCCAACTCAATTGCTTGGTGAGGTGGAGGAGGGAGAGGAGGGAGAGGAGGGAGAGGGGACTTGGGTTGTACCAAGTTGGGCAGTGCAGAGTTCAGGGGGCGGGGTTTGAAGTCACAGAAACTCTTCAAGCCACTGAGTCAAGCTACTGCTGAGGGAGAAACACAAACAAAGCCAGTGGGTGTGTCTCAGGGAGAAGAGGGAGAGTCTGAACTCAGCTCTGAGAGGGTTTCAGAAGGAGCACTGACATACAGGGTCTGTGTCCACCAGAGGGCGCTGATGAGCTCAGGTGCTGATGGCCCTCTGCCATGCTCACCTGCAGTACTGCAAAGCTTTTAAAAGCCTTATTTCAGGGAATCAAACACCGTATAGACAAAGAACAAACTAAATCTGAGACAGTGCAGCAACCACTCTCTTGGACTGAAACATCTGTGGACGTCAGATGTTTGGATCTGAACCAACAGCCTGTTTAAAGGGCTGCTCCTCATCAAGCCCCTGGGTCACAAAGGTCAAGAGGTTCTCAGTCTGTATTTTGGAGCGTCATTTCTCAGACTCCAGTCTTACTGGTGGGGTTTAGGCTTCAAGCCAGATTCATGTACTGTATTTTGGTTCAAATCAGCAATGAAATTCTGTTTTATAAATCTGGACTAGTTGCCTCAACAAAAGAATTAGATCCACAGCCATCTTTAATTACCAGCAGCTGATATTCAGTCATTTTGCAGATATAATAACCGTTAAAGGTTTGTACTGCCTG
>NW_026117000.1:0-12123 GCF_001640805.2 Lates calcarifer
GTAAGCCAAGACATCTGCTTTGTTAGAGGCCACCTTGCATTATGCCAGATTATCCAATTACATTTGATTTGATTTGACGTAGCAAAATTGCAGCAACAATGCAGGATTTCAAAGGCTGTTGGAAGATGTTGGAAGAGCAACATGTTTTAAAGCAGCAAGTACAGTTAATCTATGTTTGTATGCAAGTTACTAACAAAAAACACAAACAGAAAAAAAATACAAATGTTTGTGTTGCATTGCTTATTTCTGATTAGATATGAATTTGAATTATGAAAAACCTTTTTCACATTGAGGAATCTGCAGATACAAATAACAGCATTTATCAACACACCTGAAATGACATGGTACTGGTTATCAGACTATGAGATAGACGAGGTAGACACGTGAGGGAAAGATACTGCAAGAGATGTAAGAGACAGGTGCATATGGTATTCTAAATAAGAGAGGGAGTAAGCAAATGTAGTTAATTGCTCAGTAAAGCTTGAAGTTTGGCCCGCTGATTTGGCCTGCATATCAACACGGTCAACAGCTGACACATGGAGGAATTTAAAATATTCAAAATCCTTGGTCCTGAGGTGCCAATTGGCATCAAACTTTTTGTTCCTGTGTGCAGAGTTCATTATTTAGACAATCTGTCAATCTGAACACAGACATGATACACATATTTTAACACTTGACAAGGTTATTATCGCTAATGTGACCAGCAAAGTAATGTCCATAAATCTGCTAGGTAATTGCAGGAAAAATAATGGCTTAAAACTCTTTGGTATCAAAGTAATGACAATTATCTGTACACAGCTAATAGCCAATGTAGTATACGTTTTAGGGCTGAATGATTTTAGGAACATATCTGACTGCTTTAACATTACTTGAACTTACTGTAACTTCACATTCATCATACTGCAGTGATTCCCATGGGATGAGGCGGCGACTTGTCCATACAGTTACATAGGACGGGAGGAATAGGGCTAGCATCCCTGTCAGTACATAGATAATTTGGTTTGATGTCGTACGTTTGTGGTCGACATCTGTCCATTTATGATTTTACAGAGACTTACAACTTTTCTACAGCTTTTCTCGCACTTAACGTAACGAACTGTCAACTTGACTCCTCGGGGGCTCCTCCGCTCCGCGTGTAAGTGTCGGAACACATGCGCAACCACCATTTTTCGCACCACGAGCTTCACTACACGTGTTTCTCGTTAGTGAGTGTTTATACAGTCGCTTTGACTGGGGTCACCTCTGATTGGTGAGCATGACTGGGGACGTCGATGCGACGTGATCAACCACTGGGTCCGTGTCAGAAGTCAAAATCTGATAAATCGTTCACTGATACCTTTCATGGTGCCAGTTGGCCAACATAGGAACAAATATGCTATTAGCTTAAAAAAAGAAAAAGAAAGAAAGAAAGCCGCATAAAGAATTGATGAACAGTTAATAACATGATTTGTATTTGTTGCAATGCTGTTATGATATGCTGGCCTTTTATGTAATGGAAAATAGTGCTGTTTATATATAAACTGTGCTTGAATGGTCTAAAAAAAGAAGAAGCTGTAAATACAAATTGTAAAGTTACATTTTACCAATAGGCCAATTTAATATCAGATGGAACCAATCCCCAAACATGCCCCACCACCCTGAGTCTACAATTCTATGGATACAGTGGATGCTTGTGGAATGTGGAATGAGTACCAAAGCCTGGACTCTATTTACAAACACCAATTAGTCTCCAATATACCCACTCACGCAGACACAGGTCACACTTCACACCTGCATCACTGGCCAGTATGTCAAGTCACAAATGGGGATCCTTGTAGACTCGTTAAAATGTGATGCCCCGCTTATCATGATTTTAATTACTCTTATTCAGGATACAGGAAAGTGGCGGTGTGCTCTAACTGACAGTTCATTTCAAAGAGATGAGTCTCTTTCACACATTATTCACTTCAACACATAATGTTTGGGTCTTCGACCTTCATCAAATACCACCTCGCCGACTGTAACAAATTAACATCAGTCTTGCATGGATAGATCTGTTTTTCTCTTTGCTGCACTTCATCATAAGGTCTGGGTACACTGGAAGCACTAACAGATGCATCATTTGACACTTTTAAATTGAGTCATCTATAATGGCAGGCACCAGCATTGCCTGCCTTTATTGATGGCTCAGGCACCAGTGTGTTAAGTACTACGCTGACACTAAAATCTCATTTTCAGCTCCATGCCAAGATGTATTTCTTATATTTTACATTGTATATGTAAACTGCTAAAACAATTATCTGATATATGCTTATTTATTAAATGAATTATTTCTTTTTCATATACGACAAAGTGACATTGATGCATTGATGCTCTATCAACTGATATTTTAATTGTGTGTGACTTGACACCTGTAGGTTAATCACTAGATGAGAAAGTGACTGAAACCATACAGATTGTCTTTCTGCCTAAAATATACTGCAAGTCGAGGTCACTGCAGCTCCAGAAACCTTGTTAACACCCATTAGCCCAGTAAGTCATTGTTCATAGTCCCAAAACTGAAACAAATTTGCTCTGAAATGACACTTAACACTCACAAGCACTAGCTGAAAATAAGTGGTTTTAGTGGTAATTAAGGTTAAGATTTTTTTTAAAGGTCTTTAAAAGGTCCAATTTTTTCCCTGCCTACATCCTTTTACTATTGTGCAAGCTGCACATACTGTGCAGAATGTCTCACAAAAAAGCGTGTTGCATGCTGATTGTGATTAGAAACACAGGTGGGGAAAATAACACAGAATTTCACCCTACTACTGTAACATTACTTGGAACTTGTTTCAAATCATCAATTAAAAAAAAACCCTGTGCCTCGTCCTGTCTGAGCTAAGGGCCTACAGAGAGAGAGAGAGATAAAGAGTCTGAGAAACCAGGAAATTGGTCTGCGAGTTTTAGTCAGACGGACCATAGGGACAGGATTTTGTCAATACAGCAGCCCCAACTTCAGTAAAAGACTAAATAATGAACTGATTGAGTGTGGAATTTGATCATTTGAGTCTCTTACTTTACAATTTACTGCTAGTTTCAAGCCTTCACTTTTAACATTTGATACACAGATCCAAATCTGTCCCAGCTTTGGTTAAACTCACATATTCTATATTCACACACTGGTGCATATAGCCTGCATTTAGAGAGCTAATCAGACAGACATTGAGGGTAAGTGAGCCATTAGCATCAAGCAAGTCACTCAGCTTACACAGAGAGTTAACAAGTCAGCGAGGATCCAGACAGCCTGCAAATCAAACATCCAGTCAGTCTATCAGCAAGTCAGCTAGCCAGCAGACAGACTGTAGGCCAGACAGGGTGGTGTTGGTAAATAAAAGATGCTAGCGAGATGGCCTGCATATGGTTATTTTCACTCTCACTGACAAACACCACTTCTGTGTCTGGCATCTCCCCTCCTGAGTGGAGATGAGTCACCATAGTTTGGCTCCTGAGCAACCAGAACCCCAGCAAAGACCATATTACACCATCTGGCTGACTGCCGCATTTCTCTTGAATGAGACAGCCAAATGTGCAAGTCAGTGGGCAGAGGAAAGACTCACCTCACTTTCTTTGCGGGAGTCCCGCAGTTGTTTTCTACAGTAAACACCTCTGGCGATGAACCGGAGCCCTGACCCGCCGCAGCGGAATGAACCTATGTAAACATCAATAATTTAATTTATGATACCTTGGCAATAGTGTTGTGCTGTGGTTGTTTGGCTTTGGTTCCACAAGCAATCCAGTTACATCTGTAGCACTAAAGCCTATTGTATTTTGAAATAGGCATGATAGACCTTTCTCATGGTGTGACTAATAACATTAATGATGGCTTCATTCAGTTTAGCT
This sequence comes from Lates calcarifer, assembly GCF_001640805.2. Classification (NCBI taxonomy): domain Eukaryota; kingdom Metazoa; phylum Chordata; class Actinopteri; family Centropomidae; genus Lates; species Lates calcarifer. Next base: position 3,862 of record NW_026117000.1, read on the forward strand.
GTGGCCAGTAAGCCATGTCAGTGTGCCAGCTTGCATAATACCACAGCCCTGGAATTGGCATACCTGTATGAAATATATCCATTATTAGTTACACCAGTTTTGATGAATGTCTGTACTCAGTGGCTGTGTGTGTTTTTTTAGTACTTTTAGAAAAACTGCAAATCTTAACTGCTTCATTATTCCCTTCAGCCAAGTGGCTGTTTTGCATTTACTGACACTGGGAAACAGTGCTTTGTGGCACTGAGTCAATATTCACAATATTTAGAAAACTGACTACAAGTGAAAAATACAACTGTATTCAGCAAGCGAAGCAAGGTTCTGAATGATTTTGATAAGTGCATTTTCTTCTAGACTGACTCATCTGAATCACTAAAAGAAAAAGAAAATCCGAATCCACACCCAACACAAATGCAATTTTTTAGCCTCTGCATACAACAATACACATCATTGTGAGCCATTTATTTTCTGAGGAAGCCAGTGATCACGTATAGAGAAGGCATAAACCCTTTGTGATTATTGTCCGGGCAGGTGCTCTGTTCAGAAAAATTGCAAAGTTGGCTCACTGTAAATTGGCTGCTGCAGAGTTAATCCACAGCACACAACACATCCACCATCAAATGTCACAATACTCCACCACCCCAATATTCTTCTCAGGCTATTGTCAGCAGGCACAGTTGAGCTGCTATTGAATAGATGTGTTACATCCTGCAAGGCACAATGTAAAGGGAACCTCAGTTTAGACAGGGCTTTTGTAGCTCTGGGGACGCATTTAATTGTAGCGCATTCTGGCTGATATGAGTTGTGCATGGCTTCCCGTTGAACTGAGCAGGAATGATGGCCTGACATTTCATTTGGCTCAGGCCTAGATAAGACACAAAAAGCTCAGACAAAGCCTCCTGTTTTTGACAGCATGGTAGAGAATCTAGCGTTTAGTAGACTTCCTGGAAGTGTAAGTGTAAACAACAAAAGAAAAACTCCCAACAGAGAGAAAAAAAACACTGCACATCACAGTTTGAAGTTTTACTACAACTAATTTTCTCACCAATTTACAGTCTGCAAAGGAGACAGTCAAACAAACAGTAAAGGAACTACTGCATCTTACCCTGTATCCCTTGTATATGTCTTCTTATCAAGCATTAAAACATGTAAACAATATGGCAACAATGTACAGTGGTGCATTTGTGCCAGAGCATGGTGTGTGTGTCGGGAGCAAGACTGTATCATCAGAGAGTGGTGGTTAGGTTTAGGCAATTAAAGCACTTTGGTTATGGTTAAGGACTTTTTCTGTATCAAACCAGGTCACAATCTTTCCCCAGCATTAACCAAAGTGCTACCAGTGAATGGACGTAATTATATAGTCACAATAAGTGGATATTGTGGGATCCAAGATTGGATAATCAATGAACATTTTTACCAGTTCTTATCCTTTTTACAGTTTTTAACCATGTTGGCTGGAGCCTATACCAGCTGGCTGAGTACACCCTGGACAGGTAGCCAGTCTAACAGTCTAACATACAGACAAACAACACATTCACACCTATGGGCAATTTAGAGTCACCAGTCCCCAGAACTGACAATTCAACTGCACCAATCTCTGAATCATGAAAGCATGGAATACAGCATAAAAATGTTGCAAATATACACATTACTGACAGCAGAGTCACACACACATTTAAAATGACTGATGAACAGGCAGTAAATTTGATTTCTAAGTATTTATTATATCATTGCAGCATTAGAAATGCTAATGCTAATGCAAGTTTTCTGAGGCTTTTGGGGGATCTCATGTCCGTTTTGGGGGAGTTACGGGTACCATTGCTGAAAAGTGGCAGAGTATTGTAAAAAGATCTGAAGCTGCAACCATTCCCCTCATATATATATATTTTTTTACATTATCACTAGAGATAATGGAGAGACAGCCTTCAACCATTAATAGTCATCTAATGTGTAGAGACCCAGTCTTTTCTTTTCCTCCTTCCTCCTGCCCTCCTCATCGTCACCTCTGCTGTGTTTTAATGCAACTAAACTGATATAGTTGTTTTCAATTACATGTTTTTCTGATTGGGGTGGCAGACATGGTGCAGATAACAAATACACAAAGACAGATTCGGTCTCAACAGAAGTAATTACAAGCTGGTTACTGATAAAACCTACATGTATAGGCTATTTTATGACCACAACACATTCTGACAAAGCCATCATAAATACAGATTAGCCACCGCAGAGTATGATATATCACATTTAAAATGAGTGCTCACAGAGAAGTTGTCTTCCTAATACATCTGTTGCGGTACTGTGTTAACCATGTTTAATAGATCGTTGACTAAATGATTATTTATCTGGTGCTGTCCCCACGCGATGTGAAATATGATGAGACGATGCACAAGCTGCTTTGGGTCTCTTCTGTACGTCAACATAGAGTAGGGATGAGGGAGCAGCTTTGCAACACCTGACAGTAGAAGAGAATGCAGCATGATGGATTTTAGGAGGCTAGGGCAGAGTCGACGTATACTGCTCACTGCAACTACACCACAGAGGAGAGGTATGACAATTTGTTGTATAAGGGTGACTGGGGCTATTGTGTTGATCTACAGGTATGTGCTGTCAGTCTTTTCTTCTGTATTTTTTCACTCAACTTATTACCATTTGCATGTGTATAATTTCCCATGTTGCATTCTTCAGTATTTCTCAAGAGCAATTTGAAAACAGCTCAAGTTAAATCACATTAAAAATCATCTTGGTAATTGCACCATGGGATATATGCTGTGTGAAGTGTTGATTTTACTGCTATGCATTTTAAATGTGTGTTGACTGAGCACATCAGTAAGCACTGTCTTTCCATTAGAGAACATTAGATCCTTAGGTTGCCAATGAAAATATGTAATATGCTGTAAGTGAAATTAATTAGGATCCTAAAAAATATGCTTAATTTTTGTTCGTAAATTAGGTGTAAAATCCAATCAGCCCATTGATTATGTTAAATGCAGTAATACTGGTTGAGGGTTTGGAGTCTAGACAGAGAGTTTCGAACAGTGAAGCAAGTAAGATTAAAGGCTTAAATGACAGACATTTCATCACCCATTTTCAAGGTTTTAAATATGATTATTCGCGACTATTAAAATTGGACATTTGATCCACTTGGTCATTCCTGTCTGCTTGCAGCTGAAAAAATTACTTTTGCTCCACACACAGGCTAAAACACATGCATGAGCGTACAAAACATAGAGGTTACTCACACCATGAGTTGGAGGATTTGGCAAGATGGGCACCCCCGACCCATGCTCAAACTATGACCTGACAGGCTTTCAGACGTGTTCCCTTCCAGCAGAACACACCTTACATGAACACATGCATAAACACACAAACACAAACAAACATACACACCTCTGCATTCCTGTGAGGAGTCCTTTCCTTTACACTGGTTTGATTGCCTGGCCAGCAGTTTGCAGCTATTGCTTTGCTTGCAATACACAATGCTAATGGGTTCAGCATTAATCATAATACATTCTTTTATAGAAACTACAGGTTTAATTTTCTTATTTTTAGAGAATGCAGCTCTCAATTTCTTTTCATACTGCCAGCATTGTGGTCTTCAGAAAATACACTAAGGTTAGGCATTCAGTCTCCTGTTCCATCCGTAAGTCAGGACCCAAGCATTGCGTGTTCAGGAAGCCATTGTCCTCACCACATTTGAGTGGGTGGCCCCTCTAAGGAATCAAAAGCGTGCTTCTTCCTGTCACATGAAACGACAATGCTGAAATATTTACAAAGCTTTGAAATGCACTCTCGGTTGGAAAGAATTGTGTGATGGCTATACAAAAAGAAGGGTTTACTGGGGATGTGAAATGATATTAGATAGAGCTTGAATCCTCCTGAAAATCTCTGCTAACTCAATTTTTTCATGGAGGACATTTTGACATGGCACAGAATAAGAAGCACAGGCGTAAGTAATAAAATGATGGCTGAATTCCAGTTTTGCTGCTTCAGTTTCAGGGCCTTGGTATTGTGTATGCTGGCACAATGTCACACTATTGTGGCTTACTGGGACACAGCATAGAGCTTGTTAATATTAGTGGTAACACCTGTGTTTTTTCCTACTGTGACAAGTCAAAATATCTGCTGTGAAACAGGACAGTGTGAAAATTGTCTCACCTTCTCTAAACCAAGGGGATATATTGACCAGCAGCAATTGGGTTACACAGGCTAGACAGCACTGTAGATCAATGGAGAGCGTGACAGGAGTTAGCCAATCCTCATTTTTTACTGGCATATGAGAAAGTTGCAATTCCCTATTTTATTAATCCATCTTACCTTACTTTCTGTCCTGCTGTTTAAAATTATTTAAAAAGTCAACATGTGATGATTTAACCAAAATATATCTACATGAAATATTACTGGCTGTGGCAAGTGGCAAGTATTTTAAACAAATATTTATAATGCACAATAAACACTTGACTTTGCATCCACACCTACTGTAAATCTAATACACACAATGCAAGCTGGCATTCATTTAGAACCAGCAAAAAATAAATTCAACATTCCTTTAATGGTCACTGATATAGCCTCCTACCTGCATGCGCACAAATGACACAGCATGGTGGAATGACTGATATGACCCAGCACAACTTCCCTCTAACCTCAAGACCATACTCAAATTTTGACTGGCTAATGCAATCCCAACCACTGCAACCTTCAACATTAGAGTCATGCATCTATTTCTTGTTTCTAAGAGGTTCTCCTAACATTGGCAGGCTTGCTCAAAGTCAGCCAGCTGACCCAGAGTATTTACTGATCCGCCTCCATGGAGCTCCATTGGTGCTGGTCTGTAGTAATGTTTGGGGGGGTGGTACATGTCAAAGAAACATCCAGATCAATGTCAGAACTCAAGATTTCCCAGCAGAAAATTGTATTGTAATGAGATGATCAATGTTATTTACTTCACTTGCAAGTGACTTTAATGCTGTGAAACTGTGCAATGCAACATACAAATAACGAAGGAGGAGATAATCCCACATGGCCTTTAAGTACACACCACATTGATCTCTTAACAGCACCACAGATACAGTCAATACAGGCATTACATGCTCCATTATATTTCCTCTGGATCTTAACAGATTCTTTGAGTTATGTAGTATCATGCACTGCTTTCAAAGTCAATGTCTTACCATTAAAACCGAGGGAATCAAGATTTGATAAATTGGTACCTTATTATATTTCTACTAGATCTGCATATTGAAAAAAAAAAACAGAAATCTGGCGGCATAAATTGAAAATGAACAACTGTACTAAATCACCCCATATATTACAACCCTTTTACACAATAACACACACATTAACTTGAACTGTGGGGCTAGGTTGGTGGACATAACAGTATGCTTTATAAAGTCCCAAACTTTGGATTGAAATATTTGCACCTTATTTTATTAAAATTAGCTGGGGTGAAAAATAATAGTCTGTCTCTGACAGTATCCTGAGGGACTGTTTTGAAAATGAAATACCTACTCAGCACATTCTTGCGCTAACAGCGTAAAGCATCACACTCCCATCATCTTTACACTGGGCTTCAAAGACTAATTCTGTCATAGGAAATACTTGACATTATTACACAAATAACATGATCTATGATTATAATCACCCGTGTTCATTATTCTTTAAATTTTCAGAGTAACAGTCTTCTCCATCTGTTCTTTGTGTAAATATTCCCTGCATTCACAGATAATGCCAATGACCTGACATCACATTATCACTTTTTGTATTCAGGTGTGAGTTATTCATGTCTGTGGAAGAAGCAGGAAAGAGAGTAATAGCACAAAGTGAGGTTTTATGCTCAAGGAAAGGACAGAGTCGGTATTTTTACCAATCTGTGTGTTAATTTAACATGTCTCATGGCTGCATTGAAATGTTGCAGCAGGAGAACCCACCACTTTTCTGTCTGTCAGCAAGCACAATGGGGCCAAGAAATACAAGCTATACTGCCACAAGAGTTTTAATTATGTTGTATATTACCTAGCTGTGGTTCCAGTCCAGATGAAATTTAAAAAAAAAAAGATGTCCACTTAATGTCCATAACTATTAATTAAGGCTGGTCGTTTGTGCAAACACACAAATGTGTTTTTTCATTCACGGACATTTATTTTAGGATCGTTCATGGTTAAAATGTGCAATAATGGGAAGTATTAATGTTCTTTATCTTCCATTCAATCATTATTATTTACTAGCTTTTATCACCATATCGTAATACTATACATTTGAGTGTTATGTGTGTACACACTGATTCAAGATTCATTTGTTTCAGGCAGTGTAAAATAGATAATAAATTTAGAAGCAGTTTCAATTCAGGGATGGTTCTTGAGTCCAATCTTGGTGTGGATCAGCTTTATTAAGAAAAACAAACTCAAAAATCCCTCTTCTGCCCTGGATACAGCCAGTTAGTATCTCCTCTGACATGGTTAAATTGGCCTAAGAGGAGGTATAACATTTCAAAGACAAATGTCTCTAAAATGGCTTAGTGTGATAGGGCTATTCATGCATATTAAACCACATTTTTGATGACTCAAAGCCACTCTCTGAAAATTACAGTTTCTGATGGGGAGTCTCTTGAACCCGCAAGCATTCAAGGAAAGACATGCACATTTGAGGACACACACACACACTCACAGGCACACAGCTGTTAATGACGTATTCCACTGGGTCTAAGTGCAGTTAATCTATTGCTGTGACCCACGCAGACTTTATTAAAATTGACTCATGCCAACCTTTTCCTTTAATATGAATTTGAAATACAATTTTGTGCCAAACCTGCATAGTATTTAATACTCAAAATAAGAAATATGTACATTAGACTCGACTGAACAGACATGATAGAAATCGGACTTTCAGAGTTTTAAATATCTTGTAACTCATTAGCTGTGTGCACTTGACCAGTGTCCTCAGGAGCTTGAATAGTAATCATCCCTAACATTTCGCTAACAATGCTAATGTTATCAGAATGAGGCAAAGCTGAGGGAATGAAGAAATAATAATTAGAATTTCCACACCCAATTTCCCCAGCCAATAACTCCTGATTTCCAAAGACTGCTTCGCCATTAAAAAAATGATTCTCAAAGTCTGGCACATAGGAATGTCTTGGATGATTGATAGCTGCAATTTACCTCCATGTGACGCCTAATATTAAACTCTGAATAATTCAGTTAGCACTGCTGAGAGATGGCAAGAGTGCACGGTACATGCATGTAGACAGATGCACACACACACCCAAACATGCACATCACCTGACAACTCAAAATGTGTGAGAATGCATGTAGGAGTATTCCTCTTAAGGGGTCTATAACGCCTTTATTTAATGCTTGACAGCCATTTGAATTTTATAGACCATGTACATCAATTGCAGAAGAAGAATTATATGTCAGTAGTGTTATTTAGAATATCTAATTATTAATTTATTTAATCTGAAAGGGGTTATCTCTGGGACTGTACAAAGTCAAAACCATTAAAACCATTCCTGTAGTCAAAGTCAAAGAGTAAATTTGTAAAGCAAAATTTAAAGCATGTGGATCCTTTCTAGCCCCTGGTCCTCACAGTTATGGCAACTAATAACCATCATATCATTTTCTTTTTTAGACAAGAGTCCATCTCCCGTCTCAGCCTCCATTTGTAAATCTCATGTTTGCATCTGCAGCTTCAAAATAATCTAAATATGAATTTTTAACCATTTAGTGCTTCTGGAGTCGAGAGCCATGTGATAATATGCAATGATGTGCTAAAAGGAATCCATATGCTTCTTCATATCTTGAAAATGTGTACTGGTGGTCTGTCAAACTTATATTCCCAAGCACAAGCTCAGTTAACCCATGAGGAGGCCATACCAGACCACAGAGTGAGACTGGAAGTGGGTGTGGGTTTATGGCTCCAGCAGCTTCAGTGATTCGGGGCTGGTCACAGACATCTGTGATCTGATGCCTGAGGCCTTTTGCTCAATATCAAAAGCCCTGGTGCAAGCAGTCAACAGAGACAGCAGCATTGATTATTTCAATCAATACCCCTGCTATTGCTACTGTAGGATTTCTATGATATACTGTGTTACTGCTAAATACACAGATTATTTGTGCTCTTGAGCAAAAATTAATATTCAATGGATTTCTCTTAAAGGAGAAAAAGCAAATAGTAAATATATTTTCAATTGTTGTTGTTACTGTCGTTGTAGCCTGGAGCACTAAAAGTACAGCGCACACACACACACACACACACACGCATATGCACACT
>NW_026117001.1:0-11773 GCF_001640805.2 Lates calcarifer
GAATCGGACTACAGTCTGGCAACATCTGGTGTTAGACATCCCACCAGTGTGGAGTGTCTTGATGTTAGCCAGCACAAAATAATATTATTAATCAAGTGTAATAGCTCCCTATACATCAACAGCTTTCAAAGAGAAAGTTGTTTCGGTGTATATCCACTGATAAAACATACTGGGCTGTACAAGTTGCTAAAAATATTTATCAGAAATTCTCTTCATGTTAGTGTTGCTTCTCACTGGGCAGGCTTGATAAAAAAAACAAATATCATTCAGAAATCTTACTGGATGTTTATTTACCCCTGCAGACGTAATGTAAATGTTTGGCATGTATTAGCTGTGCTCACTTGCGGGCCGGGAGGATTTTGAAACTGTGCTATTTCTGTAAGACGTGGTTTTGTTTGATTTTACATCATAAACATGGTAGGAGCACAGAGTTTGTGTAACACAGGGAGAATGATAGAGAGACAGAGCAAAACCCACAGGGAGAGGCAGTTTAAAAAGTTTTGTGTCCAGAGGAAGTGAACTGAGCACACTTTCTGTTTTCACTGACTGCCTATTTCTTGTTGATTTGTAGACTCCTCGTACAACCACAGTGTAAACCCTCAGTAAACCTACTGGACCCACTCAGGGGTGGATTAATGCAGACGCATGCTGTATGGACAAGTACTGTTAAAACCCACAAAACATTTCACTCAAGATCCCAGAGTTTCCAGTGATACCAAATTTGTCACACTGATGTACAGGGAAATGTGTCTAAAATTATGTACAAGAAAACCAAAATTGCACAGTTTTAGGATGATGAAATATGGTGCTGAGAATTATGTTGTATGTAATTTATCTGAGCAGATCTTTATGTGTCTCGTTGAGATTTGTATACAGTATCATTTTGGGGTTATTTTGTGTATGTGTGTGTGTGTGTTTTTCCCTGAGAACTAACCAGTATTTTGTTTAGTAAGATAACAACAGAAACTGTTTTTGTTAACTATGATCTGGTACAAAGACTCATTTGGCTTACAGTTAAATTAGCCAGTTACATGGAGAAAGATGAAGAGATGAGGAAAAAAGACCCTTTTCAGGATAAACCTGCATAATAAATGTTATTTGAAAGTATATGTATGTACATATAATTCTGTAATCTTTAAAATTCTGGGTTTTATTAACTAACTACGTACAGTACATACAGAAAAAGCATGTGAACCCATGGCGTTGCATGGTTTTCTGTATTAAAAATGACTGTATTAAAAAAAACATTCACAGTTCTGGAAGAAAAGAAAGTGAACCCTTGGATTTAATAACTGGTCATACCTCAACAAGCACTTTTAGTAGCTGTTGATCAGACCTGTTCAGGAAGAATTTTGGACCATTCCTCATACAGAGCTGCCTAAGCTCAGACATATTCTATAGGATGTCCAGTGTGAACAGCTCTCTAAGCTCATTCTGCAGCACTGCTATAAAGTTACATTCTGCACTCTGACTGAGCCACTCCAAAAGGTGGATTTTACTTGTTTGAAGTCATGTACTTTGTCCTGCTGCATCACCCGACTTCTACTGAGCTTCTGCTGGTGGACAGCCACCCTGACATTATCCTGTAAGACGCCTTTGTAAATTTGGGAATTCATTTTTGGGATGATGTTTTCATGTTGGTATACAGTGCACTTTTTACACCATATTTAACATTGCATATTTTCCCAAACAATTCAACCTTATTTTCATTAATCCACAAAAAACTAAAAAAAACTATTCCAAAACATGTTCCCAGTGCAACTGTGGAGAGTCTGGGTGCTCTTTAGCAAACCTCTGTTGCACATTAATGCTTTTTTCAGAGAGCAGTGGCTTCCTCTGTGGTGTCCATGGGAGGACACATGCCACGATTTGCATGGTAGATTCATGACCAGATTAAAACCAGAGGCAATTACTCTTTTAAGCCTTTAGCTGTGACTCTGGGCTTATTTTTATCCTCCTTGAACACCTCCAATCTTATTTCATTGACCAGATTCCAGCTTTGCCGACTCCTGACTCCAGTTTAGCCTGTCGATGTCATTAGCCTTAGCGTTCACATACTTTTTCCAGCCTACACTGTGAGTTATGTATGTCAAAAACAAACAATAAAATGATTTCTGTGTTAAATAGATTTGATATACTCAGGCATACCACTGACTGCTTATTTGCTCTTGATTTGTTTTGCATCGTGTAATATAATACAATATGGACATGTTAAAAAGGTTATACACTTGATTTTCTTTGAGGAAAAAACATTTAAGGGGAAATCAGGGTTTAGCAGAGGTTATTGAGGGATGAGAGTCCTACTCTGCATTTCTTAGTTGTTGCGGTGATTGAAACCTGTTATCTTCCTTGTTAAAAGCTCATCACTAATGCGTGTGGGTTACCTGTCAGGGTGCTCCTTGACCACCTGGTACACTTTGAGTAGGAAGGTCTCATTGCGGAAGGTGTGGCTCACACACTCCTTGTAGAGGCGAAACTCTGCTGCAGTGACGGCCTCACCGTCAGGGATCTGTGAGAGGTTGAACTTTAAACTCCTTGTGGGACGCCGCTGTGGGGAGAGCTCGCTGTCGTACTCCACTGTGGGATGGAAACACACACAAACACGTAGCGTCACAACATTATCCACATGGAGAAAAGAGACAGGGGAAGATAACACAAGGACAAGTGGAAAACTAGCTATTTACTCTCTCTGCATGAAGTAAAATGCTGTTGTGCAAGTTTTCTACTTCTGCTCATCAGAAGAAATCATGGTTAGACTGGATTTGTACTTAAACAGAGCAATTCGTCTTCTACAACATTACGTCTTTATAATGTATTTTCAATGGCTTGTCTCATATTCATGATGTATTTTCTACTACAAATAGGATGAAACTGCCTTGAACAGACTGGGTTCAGTGTAAATTAAAGTAATAATGATGAGTGTATATCTTTCTCACGCACTACACTGAGGTCAACCATAGAAGGCTTAAAACGATCCCATCTTTTATACGTTAAGGTCTAATAGGTTTTCGTGGCCCCAGTTTCCCTAAATAAACCCCTGTTATCATCAGTCCAAAGCAAAAGCCATGATTTTTTCAGTGGTAGCAAACTTAGAGACATTCTGCAACCACTTCTGACAGCGTGAAATGACAAAAACCAACAAAATGCTCCCTTCTATGCTTTTAAGTGCAATATGCATCATAATGATAATGTGCTCTCCGGGGAATTGGTTCCTGTCTCAGCTAGAGGTTTTTCTCCCACAGCAAAGGGCCTGCAGAGTCAGTTTGTCAGCAGACACACAGAGCGAGAAAAGGGAAGTGAATAAAGAGGGGGCATGTTGAATGCAATTAGAAGGTCATGTACAGAAATAGCCACGCAGACATAAACAGTAAACGCTAAGCCGCAAATATGTGCTATATTCTGCACGGAAACACACGAAAAACTGGTAACATAAATGCTCAAGTACTGAAAACACACATCAATACACTCTATTCTTACTCCATCACATTCACTGATTTAAATACTTACTTGTACGCTAGACACTACCAGACACACTGTATGCACAATCCATCATCTCCACTCCACTCAGTGCAGCGAGGTTCAGCAGGCTGTGGTTTTACCACCAGACTCTACTAAGTGCAGGCAACTGGGAAACAGCTGGATGTATACTGCGGTGCGACGAACATAAATGTCCAACATCATGCATTTACCTACATTTATCTTCTGCTACTGCCGCTGCAGCTGCTCCAGCCAGACTAGCTAACCTGGTTAGCTTAACAGAAGCAGTAGTTTGCAATTTCCAAAAATGTCTAACTATTGCTTTAAAAGTGCAACCTCAGATGACTAAGGAAGGAAAATTAGTAGGAGAGAAAACATACACACATTCAGTCTCTTTATCAATGTTGCCTGATGACTTAATAGATGGAAACTGGAAACATTGTGGAGTCTTCTTTCTTTCTACATTAACCCAACTCACGGCTTCATAATTTGCTTATGTCCAGCAGTTTCAGACATATTTAATACATGTAAAGGGCTGGTATACATGTATATTTGCTTTTTTTTGACAGACATTTCATTTTATTTTGAAGATTCACTTGGATACTTTTACAGCCCAAACCTGAGGTAACAGAAATTTTGTTTTATACCTGTGCCAGGCTTGTGAAAACCTTCTGGTTTAATTTTATGATGTAAGGACCAACCCAAAATGGCCCAATGACACATTTTACTCCCTGAGTCATAGCCATCTCCCAAAAAATGCCAGCCCCACCTTGTACCCACACCTAGGAAGGTCAAAGCTCTCTTATCCCCAGACATTTACAAGTTTACAAGTAAATGCTGAACCAAGCAACACACTGAGCTGAGAGTGCTGGGGAGGGAAGACATGACATTCTGGCTTCATTGCATATGAGGAAAAATCAAAATCTGTGCACTGTGTCTTGGTCAAAACAAATTATGATAACTGAAGGATCTCAGTTCTCAAACACTTTCCACTGAAGCAAAGGAAACCACCAAGACAACGAGTCGTTCTTCACATCGGCGTCAGCGTGACTTTTATCAGATGTGACAGCGGCCATTTCATCATCTTACTCCACAAGCTGCCACACACGCAAACGCACAGATGTTGCAGTAACTGTGTGTGATACTGGGTCTGGTCTTGCATTGAGGGGTGGATAGATCAGCTAAGCTTCTGTGAATGTGTGTGCGGAGGCCTTCAGCAGAGGTCATGGTACTCTAAATGACTTTACAACCCTCCTCCAACACCCCGTGCTTTAAGACCAACAGCTTCAAATTTCATGTTTCCTATTTAGGAGTCTACTGGCTTTTCAGCACAAAAACTCTGATAAACTTTTAACTTATTGTAGGAAGAGTCCCACATCAAATAATGTTTACTATGTTTGCTGTATTGTTTGTTGAGTACACCTGTACTAAAAAGCTGAAATTCTAACTTGAGAGCCTTATTATATAAATGCAACATGTGCATTCCTCTAACTTCCTTGCAGCTATTAATAAAAAAATGAGTAGCCAGAACTGTGCCTAAACACACATATACACACAATCTAGGAGTTGTCCAGTATGGCCACTTTCTTCCAGTAACTAGCTCCACTGAAGCAACAAGGGTGTTGACAGTCTGGTCCTAGAATTCAACTTGCAACTTTTTATACTTTACACTTCCTCAAAAATGTTACAAAACCTAATATAATCACACAGAGGAATGGAAAAGGGGAGAAAACAGTTTTCACTGAGATGAAAAATGTATGCACTCATTTTATCGGGGTTTTAATGAAATTCACAGGACACATCTCTTTTTGAAATTTATTCCCGTCACATCCTAACAAAATCTCAAGGCACTCAAGGCGGCTCACTGAACAACTCACCAGCCTGTTCAAGTGAAATAAATCTTTTTTTTCTAATCTCAGGGAAGGGAGTTGTTTTGAACAATGTCCAGATGAAGACAAGCAATTAAAACTATGAAATATACAGAGAGCCACAGTCTCACATCTCTTATATCTAACACTTTATCACCAGCCCGATGCAAAGCGGCCTGGGAACCGCACTATTAGCAGCTAAGAGGCAGCTGCTTCCCGACCTTCTCAGCTTGAAATTCGATTGAAAGCCACTGAGGTTTTGCATCTAAAATCAAAGGGAATTCTATATACAAGGGGCATAACCTCTGTGCTAATCGACCATGATGTGAGCTCTGAGATAGGAACACACAGAAGGGAAAGGGGATTTATATTTGGATGATTCAAGGAGGAATTTATTCAAAGTGATTCTAAAGATGGGGAGAAAGTGATTATATTGGTGATGTGGTGCAACAAAAATGTGAGAAAGAGTGCCAAAGTATCATACATGTGTGAATACTAATCTGTAGGTGTAAATTATGGTTTTGTTTTATTACCACACTCTCATCGTTGGGTCACCATTTCATGAGAATACACAAAAGGAATGAAAAATAACAAAGTCAGTTTTCATTTAAACAGTCCACGATTTTCTCTTTCATTCTCAACCCCTTGAACACACACACGCAAACACACCAAGGCGGCCAAGGTTAACCAGAAAACCTGAAAAAAGTGGGGAAATTTTCTGATGATTCACCTAAACACTGTGGGTGATTTAATCTACTACGAGAAACAGAGAAACAAGGTGGAAAGAGAAAGTGGAGAGAGAGAGAAATTATGACTGTTGAATGTTGATACAGAGAAAGACAGAACATATGAATGAAAGTTTTGAGGGAGGAAGAAGACAAAGCAAAGGAAATGGATTAAGGAATGTTTTTTGTGGAAGAATTTTTTTTTTTTTGGGGGGGGGGGGGTTGATTGATTTATACAATTGGATAAACTGAATGGAACGGGAACACAGCAAAATCTGTATGTCAATATAAAGAAAGTTTATGCCAGTTAAAATGACACTGGAGAAGAAGATAACAGGGGAAGAAGCGGATAAGACGCCAAGACCAGACGAAAAAAGACAAAGTCAGTTGTCAGAGAGAGGAAGATAGAGAGACCAAAGGCGCAAAAAAATGGGGGGAGAAGGGAAAGACATGTCTGGGATGTAACAAGAGGAGGAGAGAAGGAGACACTTCGTGACAGAAAGAGAATGAGATTTTTTGCTTTCATAGGAGTTATTCTCCCGTTTCTCCACCTCCGCAACATGTGGCTCGGCCCGCTCTGTCCCTGCTGCTGTAGGTATTACAGCAACCCACACACAAGCACAGACACACACCACCCACCTGACACTGAGAATTATTTGCTTTCACATGTGTTCATATGGTTCTTATATTCACAGTCTGCACTTGCTGGGTGGTTATTAGTATATGTCATGAGTTATAATGTTGTTTTGTGAATATGAGTTGAAATTCAGAACTGAAGATATTAAAATGTACATGTCATACGTGTCAGTATTTGGAAGAAAAGTCTAAAAATGGCTAACACTTAAGCATGACTTGTCATAAACTGAGAAGCATGCCCCTTAAAGAAGCAAAGGATACTTTAAAATGCATGTTTTCATATCAAAATACCTTATCTTAGTATTTTGGACGTTAACAGTAATAGTTAGTTTCGATGCATATTATTTTACTGCATGTGAAATGGAGAGTGCAGAGTTACTGCTTAGAGGGCCTGGTTTAGATCCCACACACCTAAAACCTACCCTATCCCCATTTATTTGTTTACAGGTCAATCTTGGCAGGTCCAAAATGGTGGCCAGCAGCTAATGCTGGATCTGCATATACAGTATACGTGTATCTGCTGAAGAAAGAAAGCGAGTCAAACTTTGAGACAAAAGGCTGTGTGTATAGAAAGAGGCAGGCTGGATGAGTGCACAAACAGGCAGACAAGACAGAGGAAGAGATAAAAGTGAATCTGACAGTGAGTGTGATAACACAACCTCTGGAGTAAAAATGATAAACAGCAGTCAACAGACACAGTTTGTGAGGCTGCAGCAGCAAAATTTGGAGGCATGATGGAAAAGTAAGAATAAGAAAAGAGCGGAGAGTGGGATGAAAGCTATAAGTAGAAGGAAGGAAGACAGACAAATTCAAATCTTGGATGTGAAGCAGAAAAAGCAGGACTGTGCAGGAGAGGCCTGGTGGTGGTTGACAGGCTGACTTGTATGTGGTCTGTGGTTAGTGGTCAGTGCTTTAGCTCACACTCCTGATGCTGCCCAACCAAGACAGCTGGCGAACGGCCGTCTGCATCAAATCCCTCCTGCTTTCTTGCACACGTCCCACAAACCACAGAGCAAAACAAACAACAACCACCTCCCCAGGCCAAAATACTTTTTCGCCCTTCATCAACACTCAGTTGGTAAAATTAACTACAGGTAACATTACACATAGGTTTTCTCCAAAGTAATTATGTCATCAGATAATATCTGCCTGTTTTAAAGTGGGGGTTACTGAGGGCTTTTAGCCTCCAAACTTTCCATCCACCAGAATAGGACACAGTTTTGGTCCCCCCACAGGCATGGCATTGTGGGTGGGCCTAACGGGCCTGGGCCCACGTACCTGTACAACTGCCCCATCCTAAATGAACGGGAGAACCTGTATTTTCTATATTTTTATTTTTAATTATTAAAACTAACATTTAAACATACAATAAAAATGTTTTTAAATAATGCAGATGCAGTCACTCTACCTGCAAATGCAGTTTCTGTTGAAACTAGAAGAACCTAGAAAACAAATGTAGGCAAGACGAGAGGTAATCTGAAAACTCCTGTCTGACTTGAATGTCTCTGCATGCCTTGAAAGCATAGACCGATAATAATCCACCCAGATCATCCAAACAAGACAGTATTTCCTTGAATATAATCAAAATGTCAGCATCTGAATAAACATGATAGATAGGATATTATATATTTCACTTATACGCAATTTGAGCAATGTACCCACGTGTGCTTCTTGTACTTGAAAATTTTTGGAAAAATATTTCTAAAGTGTCACAAACAATCAGACACTCTAGTCGCCTTCCAGAGCATTATATCACTCATTTCTGCTTTTATGAGACTACCATTTGGAAAATCATCAAAGGAAAGAAAACATTATTGACTTTTGTAATTAAAAGGCCCAGGCAAAATTACTTTGGCCATTCCAAAATTGAAATCCTGGTGCTGTCTGGTCCACAGAATTTAAGAATTTAATCTGACACAGCAATACAATATCTACGTGTATGTCAAATTAGCTAACATAAGCTAACATATATGCGACTGGTTATACCAGAAGTAGCGTGTCTATACAGGAAGAGTTTCAGCCATGTTTTTTGGTCATCCATCTCAGAGAGCAGATGCACTCCTACTTCAGTTAATCCAGCTGTCTACAGAGGGTGCATTACGGCTCTCATTTTACTCACACTATATGCATGTAAAGACCCAATGCATATTTTTGCGCTTTAAGTCTATTTTATACTTCCATTTTCTACACATAACTACAGTGATTGTGTTGGGCTCTGAGCACTGCCAAAACACTGGTGACCTACATTCAATAATATTCTTGAAAGCCTCACTGTACGTCTCCTGTGTATACACAGTGTAAGGTCTTGTGAATGTGTTGAACTAAGTAAGGGTGTGTCTCCTTTCCTATGAGAAATCAGGTGTTCTTTTTTCCTCAAAAAAATTAAATAGTGTCACTTAAAATAGATAATAGACTTTTTTTAATTTCTAAAAAGTGCACTGAGTTCATACTAAGTGGATGGGAAATGAGATCAAGAAATCAGACCACTTTTTTTTAAACTGATCAAAAATACTGTGTTTAAAACATCAGCATAAAGCTAACTAAAGATCCTTCATGCCTGATCCTTCTAATAGGAGAGCTTGATTTGCACCTTGTCATCCTCGCCAAATAAACTACACTGATGTGATCTGTGAGATCTGTGGAGATCTGCTGTGGACCAGGTGCATCAAAATAGCAGGCTATTGGTTTGTCAGGGAAATTTTCCAGAGCACAGGGCACCTTAATTTAGCAGAAACACATTTACTGAGACCTTGGGAACAACTCAACCTGAGCAATGGAAGTTTACGTGCAATATGTGGTCCAAGGAGTTGAGAAAGTCTTGCAGACGGTTGGATAGATGGACACCCCAAAAATATAATATCTCTGGCCAACGGAGCAGCTGCATGATAAAAGCTCTAATGTTAATTGCAAGTTTGTGAACTCCCATCTCCTGCATGAAAGTTAGACACGCTAACATGCTCGCCACCACCACAATTTCCACACCCTTTTTCCAGAAGTCCTTCATGCATTGGCTCTGAACATTATCTTTGGATGTAAACCTGTAAGCCACACTCATCTTTTTTCCCCTCAAAGCTCTATCGCATAATGCACACAACCAAGGTTTACACTGCCTCTTCCTCTTCATCCGAACAGGAAAGAGTGGATGTTGACATTTGGTTTGTGAGACAGGTTAAACACTTATGCTCTGGTTTACTGCCATTGTAGCAGACATTTCATTTTTTCCCCCTCAGTGTCTCCTGGAAGAAATCAGATGATTGCAGCCCTGTTAAAGAAAGGAACCATTGACCTTACTGAACTGCTATGGGAACGAGAAGCCAGTGTAGCTGAAAAAATAACAGTGTGAGTCTTCCTCTGCTGTACAGCAAACATTCCACTATCTTCTCAGTAACCGCTCTTTGTGGGGTTTCATGCATGAAGCATGACAAAATCCCAAAGACCCTCATAAAAATCTCTGCTTTCTAATTAAATCTGTAATTTACTATTTCCTCTGACCCGTAATGCACCACAGTCAAAGAGAAGCAATGAGAGGGAGAAAAGTAAAGAGAAAGTGCACGCGGGAAGGGAAGGAGAATAAAAAGGCCGACATTTTCGCAAACACCCCTCAATTTAATTTCTGCACACCAAGAACCTGTCAACGTTGTTAAAGACTTTGTGGATGGCTAAACCAATAAAAAAATGTTCTGGATGTCCAAGGCATGAGAGGAATCCATCTGTGTTTATGTAATTACAGTCCATAATCTGTCTGGTTTTTCTCTCAGACTTAATGGTTTCTGAGGATAGGTCAGATATGTCCATGTCTTCCATTTATCGTTAATTCCTCCAAAGTCCCATCTAATTAAGGGTTTGGCCTGACAGATTGACTGTCTATGGAAACTTTTGCAGTTGATACAATCACAACTCATCACCAATTGACACTGTTTGATTATGAAAGAAAAACATCTGGAAATCTTTATGCTGTAAACAATAGTCTTCCTTAAGAGGCTCACACCAGATTTATGTTTCAACTCTTAAACCTCTGGCATGTGTGGAAAGATAACACATGGGTACAGCTGTTGATTTTTGCAAAGCAGATGAATACTGGCAGCTCACACACCCACACGGCAGTGGTGTGAGTCGCCTGAGGTGTTGCCA
This sequence comes from Lates calcarifer, assembly GCF_001640805.2. Taxonomy (NCBI): domain Eukaryota; kingdom Metazoa; phylum Chordata; class Actinopteri; family Centropomidae; genus Lates; species Lates calcarifer. The sequence continues at coordinate 10,838 of NW_026117001.1, forward strand.
CTATGCTTGGCTGCCACCAGAAACTGTTTCCGCCTTCCTGCTGAATGTTTTGGCTCTTTGTAGTCAGGCAGCTGGCAGAGTAGCTCCTGGGGTCAAGGTACAGACAAGGGGGCTTGTAGTCTGCTGGGAGTCATCATTAGCATTGAGCAAGGGTGTGTGTGTGTGTGTCTTTGGAGACTCATCCTGTGCTCTGATCTTCTCCCTTGACCCGGCATCAAAGCCGACACACTGAGCGCCACAGGACCAGCCGAGGGCTACTGGCAAGAGCGAGAGTTTACGTCTGCTGCATGTGTAGGCACACGAGTGCACGCATACCTCTAGATACTTCCTAAAAGCTCTTACACAAATGAATGCAGTTACGCTAGTTACACACATACGGGCACTGACCTATATGCGCACATACAGATGTAAATGTCAAAGCGAGGAATTAAAAGACACACTTGCATCATGGGATCTCATGAGACAGAGCACAGAGGGGCATACACTCGCATTTCCACACACACTTTGTGATGCACACACACTCCCAGAGGTCGGTGGTGTGAGATTTCAAGGCCAAGGCGCGAGTATCAGTCCATAGAATGGATATGAAGCAGTGAGACCAGCTGATTTGCTGTCAGGTCCATTAGTAAACAGAGAACAGAAACCGACAGCTCCACCCTGTGTGTCCAGCAGAAAACAAAAAAAGTGGTCTCAGCACTTTACTGATTACTGTCATGTGTTGCTGACATACAGCTAAGAATAGCCAAGAAACGTCTGCAAAGATTTCAAGTTGACAGAACCTACAGATGCCTTGTGAAAGCTTTCAACTTCACTGTTCAAAACCAGAAGGTGAGGGGAGTCTTTCCTGGAAAAATTCCAGCAGGTTTGTTTGGAATAAAATAAGAAGACCCTGGTAGTTAGCAGGGAGCAGGAACTAAGAAAGAGAGCCACATACTA
>NW_026117002.1:0-9830 GCF_001640805.2 Lates calcarifer
AAAAATCCGTCATCTCTAGCATGAAATGGTTCAAAATGTCATCCCAAAAAATCATAGTCAAAAATGTGAGAAAATGTCATAGTATAGTATGCCGTCAAAATGTCATACTCTAGCATGGCGTCGGAAATGGTTCAAAAAATGTCATAGTATAATAAGGCATAAAAAAATGACATAGTAAGTATGGCATCAGAAATGGTCCAAAATTGTCAAAGTATAGTAAGGCATCAAAAACCATCAAAAATGTCATAGTATAGTATGGCATCAAAAAATGTGAGAAAAATGTCATAGTATAGTATGCCGTCAAAAAATGTCATACTCTAGCATGGCGTCGGAAATGGTTCAAAAATGTCATAGTATAATAAGGCATAAAAAAATGACATAGTATAGTATGGCATCAAAAATGGTCCAAAATTGTCAAAGTATAGTAAGGCATATCAAAAAATAGTATAGTATGGCATCAAAACATCATCAAAAAATGTGAGAAAAATGTCATAGTATAGTATGCCGTCAAAAAATGTCATACTCTAGCATGGCGTCGGAAATGGTTCAAAATGTCATAGTATAATAAGGCATAAAAAAAATGACATAGTATAGTATGGCATCAGAAATGGTCCAAAATTGTCAAAGTATAGTAAGGCATCAAAAACCATCAAAAAATGTCATAGTATAGTATGGCATCAAAAAATGTGAGAAAAATGTCATAGTATAGTATGTGTCATAAGCATGGCGTCGGAAATGTTCAAAAATGTCATAGTATAATAAGGCATAAAAAAAATGACATAGTATAGTATGGCATCAAAAATGTCAAAAATGTCATAGTATAGTAATCAAACAATGTCACCGTCAAAAATGTCATACTCTAGTGGCGTCGGAAATGGTTCAAAAATGTCATAGTATAATAAGGCATAAAAAAAATGACATAGTATAGTATGGCATCAGAAATGGTCCAAAATTGTCAAAGTATAGTAAAGGTCATCATCAAAAATCAAAAATGTCATAGTATAGTAATCTGTGAGAAAAATGTCATACAAAAAAGTGGCATAAATGGTTCAAAATGTCATAGTATAATAAGGCATAAAAAAATGACATAGTATAGTATGGCATCAGAAAAATTGTCAAAGTATAGTAAGGCATCAAAAACCATCAAAAATGTCATAGTATAGTATGGCATCAAAAAATGTGAGAAAAATGTCATAGTATAGTATGCCGTCAAAAATGTCATACTCTAGCATGGCGTCGGAAATGGTTCAAAAATGTCATAGTATAATAAGGCATAAAAAATGACATAGTATAGTATGGCATCAGAAATGGTCCAAAATTGTCAAAGTATAGTAAGGCATCAAAAACCATCAAAAAAATGTCATAGTATAGTATGGCATCAAAAAATGTGAGAAAAATGTCATAGTATAGTATGCGTCAAAAAATGTCATACTCTAGCATGGCGTCGAAATGGTTCAAAAATGTCATAGTATAATAAGGCATAAAAAATGACATAGTATAGTATGGCATCAGAAAAAAAAGTCATCAAAAACCATCAAAAATGTCATAGTATAGTATGGCATCAAAAAATGTGAGAAAAATGTCATAGTATAGTATGCCGTCAAAAAATGTCATACTCTAGCATGGCGTCGGAAATGGTTCAAAAATGTCATAGTATAATAAGGCATAAAAAAATGACATAGTATAGTATGGCATCAGAAATGGTCCAAAATTGTCAAAGTATAGTAAGGCATCAAAAACCATCAAAAATGTATAGTATAGTATGGCATCAAAAAATGTGAGAAAAATGTCATAGTATAGTATGCCGTCAAAAAATGTCATACTCTAGCATGGCGTCGGAAATGGTTCAAAAATGTCATAGTATAATAAGGCATAAAAAAATGACATAGTATAGTATGGCATCAGAAATGGTCCAAAATTGTCAAAGTATAGTAAGGCATCAAAAACCATCAAAAATGTCATAGTATAGTATGGCATCAAAAAATGTCAAAAGTATAGTATGTCAAAAAATGTGAGAAAAATGTCATAGTATAGTATGCCGTCAAAAATGTCATACTCTAGCATGGCGTCGGAAATGGTTCAAAAATGTCATAGTATAATAAGGCATAAAAAAATGACATAGTATAGTATGGCATCAGAAATGGTCCAAAATTGTCAAAGTATAGTAAGGCATCAAAAACCATCAAAAAATGTCATAGTATAGTATGGCATCAAAAAATGTGAGAAAAATGTCATCATAGTCCGTCAAAATGTCATACTCTAGCATGGCGTCGGAAATGGTTCAAAAATGTCATAGTATAATAAGGCATAAAAAAAATGACATAGTATAGTATGGCATCAGAAATGGTCCAAAATTGTCAAAGTATAGTAAGGCATCAAAAACAAAAATCATAGTATAGTATGGCATCAAAAATGTCATAGTATAGTATGTCAAAAATGTGAGAAAATGTCATAGTATAGTATGCCGTCAAAAATGTCATACTCTAGCATGGCGTCGGAAATGGTTCAAAAATGTCATAGTATAATAAGGCATAAAAAAATGACATAGTATAGTATGGCATCAGAAATGGTCCAAAATTGTCAAAGTATAGTAAGGCATCAAAAACCATCAAAAAATGTCATAGTATAGTATGGCATCAAAAAATGTGAGAAAAAATGTCATAGTATAGTATGCCGTCAAAAATGTCATACTCTAGCATGGCGTCGGAAATGGTTCAAAAATGTCATAGTATAATAAACCATGTCATAGTATAGTAAAAAAATGGTAAATGGCATCATAAAAAAAATGACATCATCAGAAATGGTCCAAAATTGTCAAAGTATAGTAAGGCATCAAAAACCATCAAAAATGTCATAGTATAGTATGGCATCAAAAAATGTGAGAATCATCAAAAATGTCATAGCCCGTCAAAAAATGTCATACTCTAGCATGGCGTCGGAATGGTTCAAAATGTCATAGTATAATAAGGCATAAAAAAATGACATAGTATAGTATGGCATCAGAAATGGTCCAAAATTGTCAAAGTATAGTAAGGCATCAAAAACCATCAAAAAATGTCATAGTATAGTATGGCATCAAAAAATGTGAGAAAAATGTCATAGTATAGTATGCCGTCAAAAAATGTCATACTCTAGCATGGCGTCGGAAATGGTTCAAAAATGTCATAGTATAATAAGGCATAAAAAAATGACATAGTATAGTATGGCATCAGAAATGGTCCAAAATTGTCAAAGTATAGTAAGGCATCAAAAACCATCAAAATGTCATAGTATAGTATGGCATCAAAAATGTGAGAAAAATGTCATAGTATAGTAAAAAAAATGTCATAAGCATGGCATCAGAAATGGTCCAAATTGTCAAAGTATAGTAAGGCATCAAAAATCAAAAATGTCATAGTAGTATGGCAAAAAAAATGTGAGAAAAATGTCATAGTATAGTATAAAAATGTCATACTCTAGCATGGCGTCGGAAATGGTTCAAAAATGTCATAGTATAATAAGGCATAAAAAAATGACATAGTATAGTATGGCATCAGAAATGGTCAAAATTGTCAAAGTATAGTAAGGCATCAAAAACCATCAAAAAATGTCATAGTATAGTATGGCATCAAAAATGTGAGAAAAAATGTCATAGTATAGTATGCCGTCAAAAAATGTCATACTCTAGCATGGGTCGGAAATAAAAATGTCATAGTATAATAAGGCATAAAAAAAATGACATAGTATAGTATGGCATCAGAAATGGTCCAAAATTGTCAAAGTATAGTAAGGCATCAAAAACCATCAAAAAATGTCATAGTATAGTATGGCATCAAAAAATGTGAGAAAATGTCATAGTCGCCCAAAAAATGTCATACTCTAGCATGGCGTCGGAAATGGTTCAAAATGCATAAAAAAATGACATAGTATAGTATGGCATCAGAAATGGTCCAAAATTGTCAAAGTATAGTAAGGCATCAAAAACCATCAAAAAATGTCATAGTATAGTATGGCATCAAAAAAAAAATGTCATAGTATAGTATGCCGTCAAAAAATGTCATACTCTAGCATGGCGTCGAAATGGTTCAAAAATGTCATAGTATAATAAGGCATAAAAAAATGACATAGTATAGTATGGCATCAGAAATGGTCCAAAATTGTCAAAGTATAGTAAGGCATCAAAAACCATCAAAAAATGTCATAGTATAGTATCAAAAAATGTCATAAAATCCGTCAAAGGTCGTCATAGTATAGTATGTCAAAAAATGTCATAGCATGGCGTCGGAAATGGTTCAAAAATGTCATAGTATAATAAGGCATAAAAAAATGACATAGTATAGTATGGCATCAGAAATGGTCCAAAATTGTCAAAGTATAGTAAGGCATCAAAAACCATCAAAAAATGTCATAGTATAGTATGGCATCAAAAAATGTGAGAAAAATGTCATAGTAGTATGCCGTCAAAAAATGTCATACTCTAGCATAAATGGTTCAAAATGTCATAGTATAATATCGCAAAAATGCATAGTATAGTATGGTCAAAAATGTCAGCATAAATGGTTCAAACCATAAACATAGTATAGTATGGCATCAGAAATGGTCCAAAATTGTCAAAGTATAGTAAGGCATCAAAACCATCAAAAAATGTCATAGTATAGTATGGCATCAAAAAATGTGAGAAAAATGTCATAGTATAGTATGCCGTCAAAAAATGTCATAGCATGGCGTCGGAAATGGTTCAAAATGTCATAGTATAATAAGGCATAAAAAAATGACATAGTATAGTATGGCATCAGAAATGGTCCAAAATTGTCAAAGTATAGTAAGGCATCAAAAACCATCAAAAAATGTCATAGTATAGTATGGCGTCATAGTAGTATGGCATCAAAAACAAACATGTCATAGTATAGTATGGCGTCATAGTATAGTATGCGTCAAAAAATGTCATACTCTAGCATGGCGTCGGAAATGGTTCAAAAATGTCATAGTATAATAAGGCATAAAAAATGACATAGTATAGTATGGCATCAGAAATGGTCCAAATTGTCAAAGTATAGTAAGGCATCAAAAACCATCAAAAAATGTCATAGTATAGTATGGCATCAAAAAATGTGAGAAAAATGTCATAGTATAGTATGCCGTCAAAAATGTCATACTCTAGCATGGCGTCGGAAATGGTTCAAAAATGTCATAGTATAATAAGGCATAAAAAAATGACATAGTATAGTATGGCATCAGAAATGGTCCAAAATTGTCAAAGTATAGTAAGGCATCAAAAACCATCAAAAAATGTCATAGTATAGTATGGCATCAAAAAATGTGAGAAAAATGTCATAGTATAGTATGCCGTCAAAAAATGTCATACTCTAGCATGGCGTCGGAAATGGTTCAAAAATGTCATAGTATAATAAGGCATAAAAAAATGACATAGTATAGTATGGCATCAGAAATGGTCCAAAATTGTCAAATCATCAATCAAAAAATGTCATCATCAAAACATAGGTATCAAAAAATGTCATGCAAATGGTTCAAAAATGTCATAGTATAGCATAAAAAAATGACATAGTATAGTATGGCATCAGAAATGGTCCAAAATTGTCAAAGTATAGTAAGGCATCAAAAACCATCAAAAAATGTCATAGTCATCAAAAAAAAAAATGTCAAAAAATGTCATAGTATAGTATGCCGTCAAAAAATGTCATACTCTAGCATGGCGTCGGAAATGGTTCAAAAATGTCATAGTATAATAAGGCATAAAAAATGACATAGTATAGTATGGCATCAGAAATGGTCCAAAATTGTCAAAGTATAGTAAGGCATCAAAAACATCAAAAAAATGTCATAGTATAGTATGGCATCAAAAAATGTGAGAAAAATGTCATAGTATAGTATGCCGTCAAAAATGTCATACTCTAGCATGGCGTCGGAAAATGGTTCAAAAATGTCATAGTATAATAAGGCATAAAAAAAATGACATAGTATAGTATGGCATCAGAAATGGTCCAAAATTGTCAAAGTATAGTAAGGCATCAAAAACCATCAAAAAATGTCATAGTATAGTATGGCATCAAAAAATGTGAGAAAAATGTCATAGTATAGTATGCCGTCAAAAATGTCATACTCTAGCATGGCGTCGGAAATGGTTCAAAAATGTCATAGTATAATAAGGCATAAAAAAAATGACATAGTATAGTATGGCATCAGAAATGGTCCAAAATTGTCAAAGTATAGTAAGGCATCCATCAAAAATGTCCATCATCAAAAAATGTCATAGTATAGTATCAAAAAATGTGAGAAAAATGTCATAGTATAGTATGCCGTCAAAAATGTCATACTCTAGCATGGCGTCGGAAATGGTTCAAAAATGTCATAGTATAATAAGGCATAAAAAAAATGACATAGTATAGTATGGCATCAGAAATGGTCCAAAATTGTCAAAGTATAGTAAGGCATCAAAAACCATCAAAAAATGTCATAGTATAGTATGCATCAAAAAATGTGAGAAAAATCCATGCAAAAAATGTCATAGCATAAAAAGTCATAGTATAGTATGCCGTCAAAAAATGTCATACTCTAGCATGGCGTCGGAAATGGTTCAAAATGTCATAGTATAATAAGGCATAAAAAAATGACATAGTATAGTATGGCATCAGAAATGGTCCAAATTGTCAAAGTATAGTAAGGCATCAAAAACCATCAAAAAATGTCATAGTATAGTATGGCATCAAAAAATGTGAGAAAAATGTCATATAGTATAGCATCAAAAACCGTCAAAAAATGTCATACTCTAGCATGGCGTCTGTTCAAAAATGTCAAAAAAATGTCATAAAAACAAGTATAATAAGGCATAAAAAAATGACATAGTATAGTATGGCATCAGAAATGGTCCAAAATTGTCAAAGTATAGTAAGGCATCAAAAACCATCAAAAAATGTCATAGTATAGTATGCCGTCAAAAATGTCATACTCTAGCATGGCGTCGAAATGGTTCAAAAATGTCATAGTATAGTATGGCATCAAAATGTCATAGTATAGTATGCCGTCAAAAAATGTCATAGTATAGTTCAAAAATGTCATACTCTAGTCGGAAATGGTTCAAAAATGTCATAGTATAATAAGGCATAAAAAAAAATTACATAGTATAGTATGGCATCAGAAATGGTCCAAAATTGTCAAAGTATAGTAAGGCATCAAAAACCATCAAAAATGTCATAGTATAGTATGGCATCAAAAAATGTGAGAAAAATGTCATAGTATAGTATGCCGTCAAAAAATGTCATACTCTAGCATGGCGTCGGAAATGGTTCAAAAATGTCATCCGTCAAAAAATGTCATACTCTAGTGGCGTCGGAAATGCATAGTATAATAAGGCATAAAAAAATGACATAGTATAGTATGGCATCAGAAATGGTCAAAATTGTCAAAGTATAGTAAGGCATCAAAAACCATCAAAAATGTCATAGTATAGTATGGCATCAAAAAATGTGAGAAAAATGTCATAGTATAGTATGCCGTCAAAAAAATGTCATACTCTAGCATGGCGTCGGAAATGGTTCAAAAATGTCATAGTATAATAAGGCATAAAAATGACATAGTATAGTATGGCATCAGAAATGGTCCAAAATTGTCAAAGTATAGTAAGGCATCAAAAACCATCAAAAAATGTCATAGTATAGTATGGCATCAAAAAATGTGAGAAAAATGTCATAGTATAGTATGCCGTCAAAAAATGTCATACTCTAGCATGGCATCAGAAATGGTCCAAAATTGTCAAAGTATATTAAGGCATCAAAAACCATCAAAAAATGTCATAGTATAGTATGCCGTCAAAAAATGTGAGAAAAATGTCATAGTAAGTATGCCGTCAAAAAATGTCATACTCTAGCATGGCGTCGGAAATGGTTCAAAAATGTCATAGTATAATAAGGCATCAAAAACCATCAAAAAATGTGAGAAAAATCAAATGGTGTAGTAAGGCTAAAAGCTGTACCTAAACCTCTGGCTAGTAGGGGCTAAAAGCCGTAACCCTAACCCCAACCTCTGTCTACAGTTGGCCTGGTTAAAAATATTCATTTTCATACAATATTAAACAGACTGGCAAAATATTCAGTGTTCAGAAGAAGATAGTCCTTTATTAGTCCCACAGCAGGGAAATTCTGTGTTGCAACAACAAAAACATACAAAGGCATGGTATAAAACAACATAAAAATTCTAAACAGGACTATGTACACATTAATAGTTTGGATTTGAGTACTGATATTAAAATATCATTAAAGATGCCATAGAATATTATGTTGCTAAAAATAATACAACAGTATGTTGTGAAAAATAACAAAGTAGTTTATTGAAGTAACTTATTAAAATAACCCATTTTAGTAACAGTACATTAAATTGTTTTCCTGTATTCATTACATGGTTCATGTTTATTGAAATGATGAAATTTGAGAGATAACTATGTAGCAGAGTATCAGAACTATTTCTAGTCATTTCTGTGACTGTAATAAGAAGAATAACACACTAAAATATGTGATACTGAATGAGTTTAGTTCAAATCACATAATTAGGTATCAACAATGAATAAGGTTGGTTTAGGAGGAAAGGAAAGGAAAAAAATATATATATATATGTATTTTTAATTTACTCATCAGTTTCTGTGATTAACACGTGTTCTTGTCTCTGCAGGAGGAGAAGGCGACAGCAGCTGAAGACCTGAAGTAGATGAAAAAAACAAAAGTGTTACAAAGCTGTTAATAGTCCACGTCCATCATCTAACTGCTGTTAACAGTGTTAGTTTCCTGTTGTTCAAGTGCAAACACCTTGTTTCTGTACCATTTATAATGTAGTCATGGGCAAATTTTCCAAAGACTAATGTGTCTTTATGAGACTACTTATGATACAACTATTTAATTAATAATTGTATCACAAGCAGGAAAATGTGCTCATAACTACATTAAACCTAACCACCTCTAACAAGTGTTTCCTTGTGGTCAAATGTCATTATCTTTGCTGTGATTTGTTAAATGTCCAGAATAAAATCCACAAAAGTTTCTTTTCAAACTTTTGAGTTGCATTTCTCTGATTTGAAACTGATGCTATACAAATCATTTTACTGCATTTTATTTCGAGACAAATGTCATATATTTTTTATGCTCGTTATTCAGACATATTTCAGACTTTATACTTTTTTAGACTATTTGTACTAAACTTTTTATGGGTTTGATACTTATTGTTGTGACATTTTTTACAGGTTTCATGCTTAATTCTTAAATGTATTTTTAAAGGTTGAATATTTAAAGGTTTTAACCTTATTTATTAAACCTTTTTATAAGGTTTTCTAAATGTTTTATATTTATTTTACACATATTGTTAAAGGTTTTACATTAAAATTATATATAATTTTATTTATAATAATTTTGAAGGTTTCATACCTAATATTTAATAGCTTTTAATTTATTTAATTAAAACCTCTGTATTAAAAGGGTTTCTGTTCTATTCTAAATTAAAGTTTTATATTTTCTGTTTTATATAAATATATATTTTGTTAGACTTATTTTTTGCAGCTTTAATTTGTTGCTATTCCAGACAGGAGGTTTTAAAGTGCCAAACTGCAGCTGCGATAATGACAGAGTCAGACTGAAAAGAATAAACTAACACTGACCTTCTGAAAATGTCTTCAGGTCTGTCTCTTCTCTCTGTGATTTAATGGTTGGAGTTTGAATCCTGTGGAGAAAAACACAACAAACTTTAATATAAATATGTGACTTTTAACACATCAAAATAAAGGCACAGAGAGTTTCTGAGTATCAAACTTCAAACTGTTAAAAGATAGAGAAGTAAAAGACTACAAAGAA